>NC_044498.1:7432564-7677564 GCF_902362185.1 Chanos chanos
TTTCCAAGGTTGTGTGTGTGTGCGCATGTGGAAAAGTCCCTACATTCTTTAAACCATTGTTTTTGTGACAGAAGAAAAGCTTTGTTTCTTTAAGCCTCCTTTAAATCACATTGTGAGCTCTGACTGACGCTTACGTTTTTGAAGTTTAGTGATGCAGGAGAGAATGCTTCTGAAGAAAAGACCTCACTGAGGAGGAAACAGTTAGTCATCTGACAGGCTTTTATCATTCATCTCAACATAGGTACTCAGACTGTACCCAGACAGACTCTGAGAGCACATGATCCTCCCACTTACTCATTTGGCCTTTCCTGTCCCTTTAATATCTGTCTGTATTCGTACAGATATAAATATGTATGTCTATATGATTCTAATTATGTCATTACCACTGACATCAGGTCAGATGAGATGTGGCCATCAGTGAGTGCTATTTAAAAAAAAAACAACCAAACAAAAAAAAACCAAACTTGTTTTCTGGGTAATATTTTGACACGACAAGCACATTGTTTTTTCTTTGCAGAAGTAGCAGTTGCTGTTTCTTGTTTTGAGAGGCTTGGTGGGTGGAGACTTAATGGTGCTTTTGGTTGTGTTAAAAAAAGGAGCCAGAAAAGGCAGATGAAATTTAAATGTGTCTCTCTCTCTCTCTCTCTCTCTCTCTCTCTCTCTCTCCTTCTCTCTCTCTCTCTCTCAGGAGTTTGCGGTTGTTGTGGGGCTTTTAGGCCTCGCTATAAACGGCTTGTGGACAACATTTTCCCAGAGGATCCCGAGGTAACACAAACTCCACGTTGAACTCACTTCACACAATGCGTCTTTCTGCTCCGTGTCTGGACTCTGTGCGCTGTGAATTATGTATGACTGCATTTCTGTATGATTAAATCATACGAGCCCTTTGAATAAAAATATAAAAAATAAATATATTTGAACAAATATGAAGTCTGTACACTTTACACTTTAGGACGAGTTTACATTGCTGTCCTAATACACACCCTTGTCACACGGCCGACCCCTGATTTGTAGGCTAGTACGTCCCACCGCTGCAGTACCATAAAGAACTAGGCTATCTGGACAAAGTGGAGTGAACTGGGTCAGATCGCACAGTCATAACTAATGCTGCCTGCATGATCGCCAAATAATTTTTCATTTTCTGATAACAGTCCTGCGTGGCCAGCTTCAGGCACCCCAGGCTCTGAATACGGGAGGTTTGATTATATACTCATATAAAACCCAGCTCCCATCATCTGTGGGTTTTTTCTCTGTGCCAGTGTGTAGGCACTGGGAGAATAGCAAATAGTAAATTGTGGTGGATTGTTAGGGTGACTCAGCAGACACACACACACACACACACACACACACACACACACACACACATCTATATTGCATTTTACTTCATCTTCTTGAACTGATGCTCTGTTTGCATCTCTGCTTGGCCTCCAAGCTTCCTGGTCCCTTTATCTCTTTCACTGGGTCATCTATTCCTGGGCTGAAGGACTGTGAACTAGGTCAGTCAGTGACTCAAATCCAAATGAGACCCACTCGGTGTTATACAGTACTGGTATATGTACCGGTGTACAAATAAACAGATAATACAATTATGCATTAATACATTTCTTATACATAAATATGTGAGTCTCAGTGGGAGTGCTGTTTCACTGCTCCGTGTGACAGCAGTGATTCCCCTGGGTTGAACCTCTCATTCTTTTTACTTGTGCTCGTCATGTCCAAGAGACAGTGACTCATTCACAGATCTGAAAAGATCTTTTGGTAATTAAAGATTGTGACCTCTTTCTTTCTCTCTCTCTCTCTCACTCTGTCTGCAGGATGGGCTGGTGAAGGCTAATATGGAGAAATTGACGTTTTATGCTCTGTCTGCTCCAGAGAAGTTGGACCGGATTGGTGCCTATCTTTCTGAGAGGTTGTCCCGGGATGTGGCCCGACACAGATATGGGTACTGAGTTCTCGAAATTGAACGTTTTCAATGTTTTTTGTTGTTTTTTGTTATTGGTGTTGGTGGGTTTTTTTTTGGTGTTCAGTGGGAGTAATTGTATTGCAATCCTGTATCCTGTGTGTGTGTGTGTGTGTGTGTGTTCAGGTATGTGTGTATTGCTATGGAGGCCTTGGACCAGCTGTTAATGGCCTGTCACTGTCAGAGCATTAACCTGTTTGTGGAGAGTTTTCTGAAAATGGTGCGGAAACTTCTGGAGGCCGATAAACCCAACCTACAAATCCTGGGAACCAACTCTGTAAGTCTTCGCTTCACACACAGTTACACAGGTGCAAGAGACAGACTCTCGCTGACCATTTCTGAATACGGAAAAACGCACACCCGCTATTGTTTTGACTACAGCCTTACTTACACTCATGCAAGCAGAAGCAAATGGATATTCCATTCTAATCTGGACCATCTGTATGGAATATATAGAAAAACCCACTTCTCCAGTGTAATCTTCCTCTAGCTGTCAAGAAGTTTTAACTCACATAAATGACTCTGGTCTTAGAGGATCTGTTTGCTTTGATTATAGACCAGAGACCAAAAATGACTCAGAGAATCTGTTAGAGTAGGACAAAAATACCTGTTTTTTTTTTTTTGCTGTTGTTGTTGTTGTTGTTCTTGAACAGGAAGTGAGGTTGACATTTGCCTCAGTCTCCTCTCTCCGTACATCTGCACACAAATCTAAAAATATCAACACTTCAGGATTTTATCAAACAATGAAATATGAATGAGCTTGTCAGTTTACATTTGTCAGTTTTTGTTTTCTCCTTAGATGATGGGACATTGCAAAACAATGTCCGGCTCACAAACGTTTTTATCTGTTGTTTTAAAAGTGGCACACAAATGTAAGGGAAGTACTTAGAGTTGTCAGATGACGAGCGTTCAAATCAAAGCGTTGTTTTCCGCATAAAGACAGCCTGAAAAAAAAACGTGCGTCACTGTCTGACTAGAGCTTATTTTAGAAGTAGAAATCAGAGGGTTTGTCTCTGTAACAGTCTCTTCAGAGATCTGCTGTAAAATCCACAACCGTGCTTTAAGCTGTCATCCAGATCTTCATTTTTGTGATAATCTGGACTTATTTTTTAAGATCAAATTTAAATAAGGTCGTCAATCAGCTGATTAGCACGGGTTGATTCATTTGATCAATTGTTGAATCGCCGCGGCTCTCGCTCGTAATCGCCGGCGCTTTTCAACGGCCTCGCGAATCGTATTACGAGAAAATGAAGTATCTTTTAGACGCGTGAGTGCGGCTGAATTAGACCCAGAGTGGGTGAAACCTGTCGTTTAATTACTTTTGCTGAAAAGTAACTATTTGCAGTATTCTGGGTGTCTCTGAAAAACAGCTCAGACTGCGCCGTACCAGACCCCGTTAGGAATCAGCGTTAGCTTAATGAGGCATCTCATTGAATATTCAGAAATGCTATGCCTGGCTTCAAGGCAAACCCTTGCTGCGATTGTAGGCAAGGGAATCGGTTGTTTGCTGATTAATTCAGAGTAGCGTAAAGTAGAATGTCAGCCCATTAAAGTTTAAAAGCTGTCTCTTTTTTGTGTACTGATTTCCTGTTTAGCGTTGAGCGGCAGAGCACGGCTTTTTTTGGACTTGAATTCATTAAAACTGACTTAATGCATTTGACTCTCTGTCAGACAGAGTTGACCTTCTGAAGTCAATCTGTTTGAGCTTGTTTAAATCTGTCAGGGCTTCATTCTGCCCACACTCACACTTATTTTCTCTGTGGGGTTTTTTTTTGGGGGGGTTCCTTTGCCTCTCTCCTCCTCCTTCATCCCCATTTCTTTCCAGTTTGTGAAATTTGCCAACATTGAGGAGGATACGCCGTCATACCATCGCAGTTACGACTTCTTTGTGTCACGTTTCAGTGAGATGTGTCACTCTAACTACGAGGATCCAGACATCCGCACCAAGTAAGAGCTCACTGCCACATCTCATTACGTCTGAACACACATAACCACACAGCACCAAATTATGACATTGCACAAAAAAAAACAAGACAAAACACAACACTGCGTTATGAAAGATTACAACTCATTATTACTCCTGAAAGATTATGAAACGTTATGAAGGATTATTACGCTTTACTACACAAAACGACAAATGACCACATTGCACTTTATTTTCAAAGATCGCTACGCTTAACTTTACAAAACAACAGAATAACACTGATACTATACATGTTTGCTTCGCTGAACCCGTGAAAGTAGAATATGTTACTACACATAGCCACTCGGTTCTTTGTTATGAAAGATTACTACCCATGATGATACAAACCTACACATTACTGTACAAAGTACTGAACCTTGCCGTACAATGCTACAGATTACTATTTACACTGAGGCAGTTTTCATGATGCTTTGCATTAGTAAAATGTAACATTCAGATAGCATAATGAGGCTTGTGTTTCAGTCCATTTGCTTCTCAGCTCATCCCTGTGTTTACACATGCTGGTACTGGGTGAATCATACTGTGTGTGTTTGTATGTGAGGGCATATGAGCGTGTGTGTGTGCGTGTGTGTGTGTGTGGTATGAACGCCCTTCATGGTGTGGCGAGGAGGACCGTTTGTGTAGATGTATAAAATGAATGTGTATGTGTTCATAATCTGTGTGTGTGTGTGTGTGTGTGTGTGTGTGTGCGCCATAGGATTCGTATGGCGGGCATAAAGGGACTCCAGGGTGTGGTGAGGAAGACAGTGAATGATGAATTGCAGGCAAATATCTGGGACCCTCAGCACATGGATAAGATTGTTCCCTCACTGCTCTTCAACCTGCAGACCGGAGAGGGCACAGAAAGGTCAGACAAAACTCATTTACCCTCAGCTTAAAGCCTTGGAAGGCTTTACTGTAACTGGTAGTTTATTCTTGCGCTTAAACATCCAAAAATACTCTAAAAAAATTAAAAGTGTGGTAACCTTGGATTCATCCTGCTCCATAGAATATTACTGAATTTAATCATACTACCTTCCGTTAAAAAGTTGATTCTTTTACAATCGTCTGCAGCTTAATCAGTGGTCCGTCAACTTTTTGATCTGAGTGTTAAGTGATTATACAGCTATATTGTGAAGCTCTCTCTTAAAACAGCACTGCTGGAAACACATTACACACTGCTCCTGACCGAGATGCAGTTATGTGTTGGATCACCATATATAAAATATAAAACCTACATCTGTGGGTTCCTGAAAATGGAAGCTTACTTCGTTATTTTCCTCATTCCCATGTCTACCAAAGACTTCTTTTGGTCGTTGCATCCTTTTTGTTTTTGTTAAAGATTTAGCGTTCGTAGCAACGTTAGTCTCTATGGAATGACAGTAAATGGAAAGGGGCCTTCAGATTGAAGCATCCAAGAGAGCATCAAAATTCCATACAAATATCTATCAAATATCATCAGATGTCTGATTTGGAACAATGCAATGTGGAGCCAAGTGATTATGCGGCGAGTTTAGGAAGCATGTGTTTCCTGTTATATTTAGCAGAACAAAAGCTTCCAGTATTTCTGCGGTCTCAGGAGGCTTGTGACGTGTCCTGACCTGCCCTTGTCTTATTCCTAGCAACTCTCTGTGAAAATGCCGAGTTGACCGTGTTATATAAACCTGCTGTCGTGGCTCCCGTGGTGTATCCCGCTTTGGTTTCATTAACCTGACAGGAGAAATGATGAAATCTACTTTAAGATACTTTCTTTGTTGTTCAAGATGCTAACGACTTCCGTAAACAGTGATTTTCATGACTGAAAATGATTGGAGTCGTGGAACATTACATTTCTGGCCACTTTACGGAAAGCAATGCAGCGTGAGATGGTGGTTAGTACTTTCGGTACGGTTTTCTTTCTTTGAGCAGTGTCTTCCGCGTGAACAGGTGGAGTGTCAGAGCCCTCAGTCACATAATGCAGTAAAACCGTGTGAAGTCAGTGTGAGGAAAGAGGTAGAGCATAATTAATAACCTGTTAATCATTAATGAGGCAGAAAGGAACAGGCACAGTGGGGCTCAAAGAGCGCACATTTAATAAATCTTGAATAATGAATTAGGCTGCTTCAGGGAAGAACTCATAGCAGAGCCCAAACAAGGCCTTAATTATACATGAGCTTCAGTGTAATTTTGGCCTCGCTCTCTCTCCTGCGTCAGTGCCTGAGGACGTCCAAACAATAACAGCCGAATGCCACCGTCACCCCTTTCTCTTCTCTTTCTCTCTCTCCAGCCGTTCCCCCTCTCCGCTACAGGCAAGCGAGAAAGAGAAAGAGAGCCCCGCAGAGCTGACCGAACGCTGTTTCCGGGAGCTTCTGGGTCGTGCAGCTTACGGCAACATAAAGAATGCAGTCACCCCTGTTCTCATGTAAGACAGGCATACACATGTAAACACACACACACACACACACACGTGCACACACATACACACACCCGCGCGCACACACACACACACACACACGCACGCACGCACACACACACACACAAACACCTCAGTCTGAGTAACCTCTACATTTCTCTAAGCTACTGTCTCTCCGACAGTCGTCAGGTTGCATTCTCACACCCTCAGTGATTGAATAATGGAAAGTGCCTAACAGCATTTGGAGACTAAAGTTTGAAAATAATGTTGCCAGACTGTTTATTTGCCTTTTTAAAAAAAAAAAAAAAAAAAAAAGTTCTGTGTGTTCTCTGCCCCCCCACACAATCTCTCATCCTTTCTTTCTCACTCTCTTTCTCTTTCTCTCCTCCCCCAGGCACCTAGATAACCACTCTCTGTGGGAGGGGAAGACCTTTGCTGTGCGCTGCTTTAAGATCATTATGTACTCTATTCAGGTAAGCCGAGAATTTTCTTCAGTTACGCTGGCAGTGGATCACGACCTCATCCATGTTTAAATGCCTGTTTCTCTCTCTTTTTCTACAATGTGCATACACTGTGGTGCAAAAAAATGGTCTGTTCTGTTAACATGGCAACCTGTAATCTCAGGAATAAGGCTGGAGACATAACTCACTGTCATAGACAAACGTAATTTGAGCTATGGATGTGGATTCAGTCTCTCTTTGTTTCTCTCTCTGTCTCTCTCTGTCTCTCTTAGTCTCAGCATTCTCACCTGGTTATCCAGCAGTTGCTGGGTCATCTGGATGCAAACAGCAAGAGCTCAGCCAGGGTGCGTGCTGGGATAGTGGAGGTCTTATTAGAGGCAGCAGCCATAGCAGCCAGTGGCTCTGTGGGTGAGTGTGGATGGATGGATCAGAGATAAACATAAAAAAAAAAAAATTACAGAGGGAGAGAGAGAGAGAGAGACTGAAGAGAGGAGGCAACTGTTAGGTTAAAAAACACACGATAACACAGTCTTAAGTACATGCATGTGCACATACACATTAATGCATTCTCTGTACAGACAGGCACCAAAGTTACAACAAATTGCAGTTCATAATATGGTCACATTCATTATCTTAGTTTTCACAATTCCATACTCACACACATTCATTCACAAGAGCAGTGTTGTGAAAATGTTAATCAATGCGGTTATGTGCAGAGATCAACTACAATGTTCTTGTGCAAGGCACTGTGGAAAAGCCTTGATCCTGAAAACCCTTCTTTCCAGACCTGGAAAAGGCCGGAAATTTAGATTTAAATTTCAGGGTCGTACAGCAAATTTAGATTTAAATTTCCAGTGTTCTGGAAAAAAAAAAAGGATTTTTCCTGTTGATGGAGTACTCTACACAGAATTATGCTGAAATGCAACATTATCGCTTTCACAGAATAAAGAAGTGACATGACACCATGACACTGCTCAGACCCGATCATCCGTACTTTTCAGTTTTTCCCTCTTGACGTTAGGTTACTTTGTGAAAGGGACTACAGAAATGAAATTGAATTGAATATGGTTCATGACCTTTACACATAACAACACAATTGAATAAAGAGTAGAATGAAAAAGTCTGGAATTCGTCCATGAGGAAAGAGCAAGAACCCTGAATGACACTGAGTCACATAACAGTAAGCATCTGTGTCAGTAAGCAAAGTTATACATTCACTCACACTGACTCACACACGCCATCTTCAGTCTCCCGCACTGTTTTTATATGTATATATATCTCACCACTAGGGGGTGCTGTTTGCATAGTGAGGGTATACTATGGAGGCATATGTGGAAATTGATGTGTGGATGTTGTTTGACAGGCCCCACTGTGCTGGAGGTGTTTAACACACTGCTGAGGCATTTGAGACTCAGTGTGGACTATGAGCTGACAGGCACCTATGACCCCACCAACATCGGCACCAAGATCATCAAAGAACATGAAGAGAGACAGCTGCAGGAGGCCGTCATCAGGACTATCGGTGTGTGTGTGTGTGTGTGTGTGTGTGTGTGTGTGTGTGTTAGAGAAGCGTTGTCTGGGTGCATTAGATTGTCAGTGCTTGATCGTAAGTCAGAAATCCCTGCTGGTTTTTTTTTTTTGAGTCTCCACAGTAGCACATTTAGAATCTTCTGTCTACAGATCATTAAACTTTAAACACATTCATTAAACTAATTCTCTTGTCTGTTCTCTCTCTGTCTGTTCCTGCGCCTGCCCGACTGTTTTGCGCCTCCAGGTTCTTTTGCCAACACTTTGCCGACGTACCAGCGGTCAGAGGTCATGTTATTTATCATGGGGAAGGTCCCTATTCCAGGTCTGCTCTCAGCTGTCACCACGGGATCAGGGTCTGTACTGCCAACACGGCTGTCATTTTAAATGACCTCTCCTAACCTCATATTAATAGCCTGCATTTTAGCACTGTAGGAATTCAAGCCCCCCCCCAATATTGGCAGTTTAAATCTTAATTGAAATAGGTTAGAATGATACCGAGGAGTGTCATTATGTGAACTGTTTTACCTCCAGGCCAGTTTAACTTCTAAATGAAATAGGTTTGAATGATACAGAGGAGTGTCATTATGTGAATTGTTTTATCTCCAGGCCTGAGGGGAACAGGATGATTCAGGTCATGCTGCTGAAGTCTCTGAGACAGGTAATTACCTTTCAGTGATTCACAAATCAGATGGAGAATATTCACATCTTTTCCAAAGCTGACAGATAGATGCGAGATTATTTATTTATTTAACACATGTCATTCAGAGACACGACTGGATGCGTTTGCTTTCACAGAGAACAGATGAAAGACCAAAACAGATGAAACACGTCCTTTAATATCGGATTATGAAAGAATGTAGATTAACTTATTGTTGTTATCATTATTATCAAATCGTTATCGTCTGTCTTCTTTTTGGCCGTAGGTGACGTGTGGGTTCCAGACGACCAACATGTTGACGGCCCTGCCCAACTCTTTCCTGGACCCCCTGCTCTCCTTCTCTCTCCTGGAGGACCCTGAGATCCGGCTGCTCGTCCTTGAGATCCTCGTCAGCCTTATCGATCGCCACGACAACCGGCCCAAGTTCCCCACCATCAGGTGTGCGCCTGCGTGTGTCAAAAGTGAAGGTTTAACAGGGAGTGTTGTTTTATCCCATTCAACCTAGAAACAAAGATTTTAAAGACCTTATCCGTAAAGGAGGCCTACAGAATACAGGGATTACGGTTTACCTGTTACTGGATTAAAACAAACGTGAAAAAAAAAAAGAAGTCATTTTCATCCAGAGTGGGTGTTTTTCCTACATGCGGTAACATGTACAGTTTGAATGAGTCCTCTGTAATGTGGCAAAGGATTCCCTCTCACCGTGAAATGCCTGAGACAGGGATGTAGTAACACGGTGTTGGTGTGAAAGTGTTAACTTGCTTCTGGGGAGTTGTTAAAACTGTGAAGCTGTTAAAACTGAATCTGGAGTAAACTGCAGAGAAACGAACATCTGCTGATGATTAGGCAAAACGTGTCGAGTCTCGGTCCCTTGAAGTGAACAATAAAAAAAAAAAAAGAAAAAAAGTGCGATAGCTAAATTTGCAGCGTGAGATGACACAGATGGATGTTCAGAAATCTACAATGCTGTTTTTTTTTTTTAATGTAAAAATTGGCAATGGTTAAAAAAAAAAAAGCAAAAGGACAAAGATCTCTAACTAGACGTTGCGTTTAACACTAAATTTAAAATTGTACTTAATGTGAGTATGTAGCTGCAGGAAATGCCTTTTCGTGTCATGATCTTCTGTACAGAAACAGTTGTGTTTTAAGAGACGTTTCTTTTGGAACATGTTCGATAGTGACCATAAGGAAACTTGAACATTCTTCATCTTCTTCATCTTCTCGAATTACTATTTTTCCCCAAACTGATCCCTGTCACGCTACAAGACACACATACAAACTCTAATGTATGGCGACACATAGTACTATATACACAGTGATGTCACTCACACATCCACACACACAAACACAGTGCGTATGGAGAGAGTGAACTTGTCTTTCTCTGTCTTTCCTGCAGCATTATCTCTGACATCTCTGTCCTGAAACTCAAAGTGGACAAGTGTTCCCGTCAGGACAACCTCTTCATGAAAAAGGTAATATTCATTTCTCTTACCTTGTCTTCACTTTTTTTTTTTTTTTGCTTTCATTCACTTTCACAGAGAGTCTCTCACTCTCTGTGACTCTTCACAGGTTTTTATGTATATATTTCCAGTTTTATATGGCTGTCAATGCAATGTTAGAGACAACTGTGCGGTCAAGTAAACGGATCCCTTTGCTGGACCTGTGCTCTTTGATACCTTCAATAACTGATCCAGGATCAGTCTACTTTTAGTGTGTGTCTAGTCTGAACGGATTGTGTAATCATAGCCTTTTTGCGTGTGTGTATGTGTGTTTGTTTGTGTGTGTGTGTGTGTGTGTTTTACTTCACAGCACGCTCAGCAGCTGTACAGACACATTTTCCTGTCGTGTAAAGAGCAGGACAGTACGCAGCCTCACTTTGAGATGCTCTTTGTGTTCCTGGCTCTCATCAGCATGGAGCTTGCTAACGAGGAGGTGGTGGTGGACCTCATCCGCCTGGCACTGGCCCTTCAGGTATTCCACGCGCCTCCACCTGGCACTGAACTGTGTATTATCTGTTTTCTGTTTATTATTGATTAGTTAATTATTCTCTACAGATCTGTTTTTTTTAAGCAAACACATACGTTTCTCTCTCTCTCTCTGTCTCTCTCTCTCTCCCTCGCTCATTCTTCCTGTAGGACTTGGCATTGTCCAGTGAGGAGAACTTGCCTGTGTTTAACCGCTGTGCAGTTCATGCCCTCTCTGCCGCCTATCTCAATCTCATCAGCCAGCTCACCACCGTTCCTGCCTTCTGCCAACACGTCCACGAGGTCTGTTCCTGTCTGTCTGTTCCTGTCTGTCTGTTCATGTGTGTGTTCACCCATTCGTTTCTGTTTGGTGTGTTTGTGTGTGTGGCCCCACTGGTCCTTTGCAAGCAGCTGTACGTTTCTTTCCAAAAATGAAAGAAAGACAGAAGAGGAGAGTCAGTGCAAGTGTGATAATGAAGGTGTAATTGCTTTGTGCATGTTTAGGGTTTGTTGTTTTGTTATTAAGAAATTACAGCAGGCATGGACACTGCGGTACGGCTTTTTTCCGATCATTTTCACCCTATGATTTTTCGTAGGTGATTGAGATGAGACAGAAAGAAGCACCTTACCTCCTACCCGAAGACGTCTTCGTCGAAAGTCCAAAGTAAGCCCATCCATAACCTGTTTACTGAGCCGCGCTATCGTCAGTCATAGCTCCCTGGTGGCCTGAATAAAAAACTGACCCATTCCTGACTGTGTTACCATAAGGCTGACAGGCCTGGGGGCAGTCTTTAGCTGTGGCCCAGGGACGGGATTATTACCTTTTTCTTCAGTGTCCCAACTTCTGTCTCTGCCTGTCAATGCAGAACTCTCATGACTCTCACATTCCCTCTCTCTCTCCTTCTGTATCTCTCTCGTTCGCTCCCTCTGCCAGGATCCCTCAGACTCTGGAGAAGTCTGAAGAGGCGGTTTGGTTCCTGCAGACAAAGATCACGGAGGTTCTCGGAGGCAGTGGCTACAATACAGAGAGGCTCGCCACACCTTACATCCCACAGTTCACAGGTACGGCGCTTCCCACAAGCAGAAGAATCACCCACATTGTAACAGCATACTCCATCCTCTTTGTCAGTCCTAAATGCCACGGCACGTTAGGCAGGCAGCGTAGAGCGAAAACGATATTACTTCTCTGCACAAAAGCGGGAGTCCAGATGGCTAGATCTAACCGAGACAGTTCCCAGAATGTCTGGCTCAAAAAAAAAAACAAACCCCAAGTCTGAACCCCCTACCTCCGGCGAAGGATCAGACAGCATGTTTCTCAGCAGGACTGGGCTCTTTCGCTGAGTCCGTGTGGGCGGATTGTCTAAGGTCACAGGGGGGCTGGCTGTAAAAAAAACAAGAGCAGAACACCGGCCAATCCAGGAGCTGAGCCAAGAGTCACCTGCACATTTGTCAGAAGAAAAACCGGCACAACTCAGCAAAGAGCGCTGAACTCTTTACAGTTCTGGTCAACCTGCCCGGAGAGTTTGTTTGTATCCGATTTGTAGTGTCTATTGAACCTAAGTCTGTGGTCTGATTTTGAAACTTGCGTTTGTCAGACACAATTTGTTTTTCTTTTAATAGCAAGAAAGCAACAGTGTGTGAAGACAATGTGTTTTTTTTTTTGGGTTTTTTTTGGAGCAGGGGAGGTTGATTTGTTGTTTTTGTTGACTATGGGTTTTTCAGGACATCTGCCGAAAGATCTTTTTGCTGCTTTGTTTTGACTAGCACAGAGAACTTGTTCTACTGGTTTTGGCTGTGTTGGCTGGGAAGGATTGAACTGGTAGACTTAATACCTAGATTAGACTGTTTTGAGTACAAAAAGGGTCCCTGTGTTGATAAAGCGGCTTCTCTCTGTATTCAGACGAAGATCGTCTGTCGAAGCGGAAGAGCGTCGGAGAAACAATCTCTCTCCAGGTTGAGGTTGATTCCAGAAACAGCCCAGAGAAAGAGGAGGTGAGACATAAACACACAAACACACACACATGCACTCCCAATCTTAGATGACTTCTGAATGATAACTGTATAGTATAGATACACACATAGACTCACCACTACACTCGATGTAGATGCCCAAGGCCTCAGGACGGATCCAGGGGACCTTAATGTGAAGGGCTGTTTTGATTATCGTATAAATAGTATGTTCTTCTGTAGATTCATATCCTTCTCTAATGCCGATACAATACTTTCTCTCTTTTTCCCTTCTCTTCTCCCTCCCCTCAGAGAACCCCAGCTGAACAGATCACATTTGAGACACTAAAGAATACCATTGGTAAGTCTGGCCCTCTGTGCGTGCTATGCACGTGTTGTTTGTGGGCTCATGGGTAGTGTTGACAGAGATGCAGTACTTGTCCTTCTTCAGCCGTATGGAAATTACTGGTGGTCAGTTGTGGTTTTTTTCCCCCCACTGTGTTGTCTGCTTGTGACTTTTATTGGCAAACACAAACTAGCAAAAAAAAATGTTAGATTACATCAGGCAACTTTATTCTTAGGCCTTTCCATCACAGCCATTCTGCCTATATGTATGGATGTATTTATTGTTATCCTGTGTGTGTGTGTGTGTGTGTGTGTACCAATGTGTTCTGCAGTAGACAGCGTGGGAATGGAGGAGCAGGAGAGGGAGCGAAGGCGACAAGTCGTGGAGAAGTTCCAGAAGGCTCCGTTTGAAGAAATAGCTGCCCACTGTGGTGCCAGAGTGAGTTTTTCCAGAGCCTTAATTGTTTGAGTCACACAGCTCAGCCAACGACTATGCAAGATGCAATATATAAGGGACAATGAACTGGAAACAAATCAGTCTTATTTAGTCTAACTTATCTTCTTTCTTCTCATAGGCCACAATGCTGCAAAGCAAACTCAATCAGATCTTTGAAATCACCATCAGGTAAGTGGCACATTAGCATTCATCGTGATGAGATATTTTGCTTACTTTACTGCTTCTGCAAAAAAAGTTTCATCCTTTTCTCCATCTTTCTTTCTGCCCTCCAGGCCTCCTCCAAGTCCCTCTGGGACCATCACTGCGGGTTATGGTCAGACCCAAAGCCGATCTGTCCCTGTCTACGAGATGAAATTCCCAGATCTGTGTGTGTATTAGCACTAATTGACTCAGGAATCAGAAACACACTCACACATGAACACACACACACACACATACACACACACACACAGACACTCTCTCTCTCTCTCTCTCTCTCGAAGCAACACTGACTGGACTGTCTCTCAATCTGCACTGTAACTACTGAACATGTGGAAGAAAAAAAAACAAACCTTTAAACAAAAGGTCAGGATGAACTTCCTCCGTTTCATCTTTTGTATAAATTCACGCTGAAACGAAACGCCAGAAATTTCATCACGGGCGACGTGGTACGCATCTGTAACCGGGCGCACGAGGAAGAGGACATTCGCTGAGAGGAATACGAAGCAGAAATCCTACCACAGATATTATGTCCATGCTCAGAAAGTATTGGCCCTGTCTCTTCAATTTGGAAGCAGACGTCATCACCAAGTCTCAGCTGTAGCTGCGTGTGCCGATGAAAACCAGACATTCATTAAGAAAATGTGTTTTTTTTTCTCTCCTTTGTGGAACAAATTAAAATGAGGTCAGTTTGTTTGGTTAAAATGTAGTGTTCCAGTATCCACTGTTTTTATAACTCTGATTGCATTGGTGCTACTTTTATTTTGTTGCTTTTAATGTGACATCATCCTTTTTTTTTAAAAAAAAAAAATGCATTTTTTTAAACTCACACTAGCTGATTTAGGTCAATGCAGAGTGGTCTTACGTGTACTGATTTTTTTTTTTAGCCCTGGTAACATATATGGGGTGCTTTTTAGGAACCAAAAACGAAAAAAAAAACAAAAACCCTTTGTCCAAAAGTGTCCTCCAGTTACTCGTGCCAATTCCACCCCTTTCGGTCAGAGATGGGGTGAGTCATTTGAACAGCAAAAGCATATTTCCTCCAGGGCCTGGTCCAGTCATGTTCATTCCTACAGCCTTCAGATCAATCTACATTTCCTTCTTAAGTGCTTCAGACCTATACTTGACACTTTTCTGTTGTTTCTTTTAGCATGTGCTGCATAGTAACAAGCAACACTGTACTGGTTTTATTTACTGTACACAGCATCACTCTCTTTGAGACATATCATCAAATCTATGTAAATCAGTAGGTTTTTGGTGTACGGAGAAAAAGATCTGATTTTAGACTGCACGGACTTAGCCGTAGATTCAGAGATTCTGTTGATAATAGCGTATGTAGATGAGACTAAATCCTGTGTATTTATGGATAACTAACCAGCATATCCGTATCCAAATAAGCTTTTTTTTTTTCTTTTTTTTTTCTTAGATTAACCAGCCAGAAACATAATGCGTAGCCAGTTAAGTGCAGACCTTTGGGACAGTCACAAATTGAAATGTATATAACTGAAATGTTTTTGACTGTGAGAAAGTGTTTGTGATCCTACAGTGATGGTAGCATTGTTACACAAGACACAACCCCCCATTGTAATTTCACTATGGTAGACTAGAGGTCTAGTTTCCAGAAAGTGCCAATCAGACCTCAGAGGCCCTACTTCACATCCTTAACGAATGACAGCAGGAGCCCAGCTGCCTTACATTGGCCCCTGGTTGGGTGGCTATCCTCCTGTCTTACCAGCATTGACCTCTAGAGGGAATACTTACAGAGAGAGAGAGCAAGCACTCCATATTAATGTATTATGGCAATAATTCTACTGATTGAGGTTTTTGGTTTTTTTTTGTCTTTTTTTTTGGCATTGTTTTGTGAGGTTTGTAAAAATGCTGTCAGTAGTTTCTCTATGTGTATTTTTAACACCCATACTTTATTCTTTTTTTTTTTTTATGTTCAGAAATTGATACACGAAAGCCCAGTTTACAAAATAGATTAAAGCAGTCCTCCTTATTTGCCTTTGAGGACCATGCTCTCTGTACTTTTCTGTTACTTACAGTCTTAACTCCACTTTGTTCATGTCTAACTAGAGTCTTAACTAGTCGTCATCGTCAGCATTGGAATCGGAGTCTGTTCATGTCCCCAGTATCTATGTGTGTATATCAGTGTAGCTGTACACCTCTACATGCACTGAACATGATGTATAAGCATTGGTCCAATTAATTGTGGACTTTGCACTTTAAGCTTCATCCTCAAAGCTGGAGTAGCTTTTGAGTTTAGCACAAGGGCGTTATACATATATTTTTAGGATCACTACATGTTATCGATTCATTTTGATAAGGTGTTTGGTTTTTGGTCTGTGGATCTCTGAGGAAATTTGAGTCAAATTAACAAATGGATTGATGTGATGAAAGCCTGTCTCTAGCTGTACAAACAGTATATTTATAATTATGTTGCTGTCATAAAATAAAGACAACAGTAATGTTTGACTGAAACTCCTTTTTTCAAAAAAAAAAAAGAAAAAAAAGGTAGATGCTGTCATTCTCAGTTGGCTTTTAATATTAATTACCAATGAATTTGATAATGAGGGTTAAAGAAACATTGTATTTCCTTTATGGTGTTATTTCTTTGTTGTATATAATAAGTAAAATTTAATCAGGACAATAGTAAGAACATGTTGCTAGAAGCAACAGCGAGATAGCTCGCTTAAGATCATTCTCTAAAGGATTTTTTTTTAAAATTTCTTTTTAAATACCGTACATTTTGAGTAAAATTTCCAAGGTATTTTCTGTACTCAGAGTAGTGATAAATTTCATTCATAAATATTTACATAAACAATAATAAATAAAGAATATTAGGGACATCCCTGGGATTTGTGTGTGTGTGTGTGTGTGTGTGTGTGTGTGAGTGTGTGTGTTGTTTTATCTCTGTATCATGACTGTAACATGTCCAAGTGATCTGTCAGTTAGATAAGTGCGTTTTTTAAAGTAAAGACTAAAAAAAAAAAAAAAAAACTGCACAGCTATGCCTTCAGACAAAAAATAAAGGTTCAACAGCACTACAGCAAACAGAAAACAGTTTTTTATCACACGTTTTTTCTGACTAAATAACAGGAGATGTTTAAAAATTATAAAAAGTGGTAATTATTAGTAGCGATGTGTGTATAGTGGCACACTCATACGCAATAATGTCAGTGTAGTGTGTTACACCTTGCATTAATAAAACAAATACTGCCCATCCTTATTCAGGGAAGTGCAGAGTTTGAAAAAAAAGTGAACAGATTGAATTTTTGTTCATGTTTAGACGTGTCTGAAAGTTAAGACCACAGTGTATCATCCACTAGGGGGGCTGTTGATACTTAAAAGCCTAGAAAATCTTTTTTTTTACATGCTACTATCAGTATCAACTCTCCTCCACTCGACTAAAGACATCACGGATTCTCTTATCTACTGAATAAGAGAGGAAATTAAACTAATCCCCTAATTTCATCAGAATAGCAGGAAAACTGAGAACTGATCTTTGAGAATGTATGTTCAAGTTTAGATTTGTCTAAACATTAGGCTCAAAAACACAAGTCATGTAGCAGAAAGGTATTTTGAGGAAGTCAAGCACACTAATCATATATCCTCCTATTGTTTTGCTGTCTGTTCAGTCAGAGTGTCTCTCATTAACACGGTTTTTGTCTGGTGTAATATGATAAGGGTCCTCCCACTCACCACCTGACTGCAGTGGTGCACAACTGAAAGCAGAATGAAAGTACGTCACCATTCGTCAGAACGAAGCACAAATTACAACACTGTATGTAAAGACTTTTACTTAACCTTATGCTAATGTAATAACGCATCTTTTCATTTTCCTTTCTGAAGTTATCAGATTATCACAAAAGAAATTTAAATCATCAGTAACTTTAGAATATTCAACAGATGCTGAAGTGGCAAAAATGAGGAAGTGAAGAGATGTTTTGAATGAGTCTTGTGGGAGGCCAAAGCTTGGTCGCGGAGGGAAATGTGATAGAATGATTGTGTACATGTTTGTGCGTGTGTGTGGCCATAATGAATGACTCCTCTTCCTTTCAAGACGTTTCTCTGAAACGAGAATTCCAGTGTGCCATTGCACTACAGAAAGGGCTGCCTCTGAGGTGAATCTCTCTGAGGTCTGTGATGAAACAGACGCTTGCCCCAAAATGACTGACGCTGAGGATATTTCCACTGAAAGGTCAGAAAATGTCTCATTAATAAAAGCACAATACAAGTAATAATAAAGTGGATATATCCAGTCCAACATTACTAAGTATTTTATCTTGGTCTAATCAAAAGGATTTCTTCTGCCCTTGTTCAATTCAGGAAAGCTATTGGTCATCCATTTAACAGTACTAACTGAACATAAGTAAATTAGGGCAATAGGAGTATGTGCCATTTGAATTGTTGTAAAATCTGACACAGTTTTTAAAAACGATTTTACGTAGAGGGAGCATGTAAGGAAAACATTACTGTGCCAAGAATATATTCCTACCAAATGCCATATTATCATTTCATATATCTTTGACATATGTTCACCAACACTTAGAGAATATTTTCCTAAATTGCTGAAATTTTTGAAGTTGTCAGTAAGTTCTGGGTTGATGTTTCCTATGACTTTCCTTATGAAAGGCACTGTTTCTACTGCTACTACTACTGCTACTACTACTACTACTACTACTACTAATAATAATAATAAACACTGAGTTTGCTGGATGTTTGTCTTGAAAAGAAGATCTGAAAGTGATGTGTGATTTCTGTGCAGGATTAGATACTCTTTGCATATCAGCAGATACGCCAAGAATTGATGTGTTTCCTCCTGTAGTGAGTTAACCGCCAGTGGGACAACAGGTGATGGCTCCCAGTGTGACATTTGTGAGAAGCAGCTGATGGATGTCATCCCTATTCACTGTGGACACAGATACTGCAGCCAGTGTAGGTTTGACTTGTCTAAACTAGTCGAAAAAATGTGGGCAACATGTGAGCATCACAATACAATACCAGCACTTAAGAGACCCAGGCTGGTGGACGGGACTGAAGACCCAGGGCAGCGCTACCACGCTCAAGAAGCGTTCCCTGAGACGGAACAGACAGACAAGCATGTATGCAGTGCAGAGGACCACAAGAGCCTCAGCAAAATTCACAGAGAGGTGAGTATTAATGATACGTATTCATTATTCTCTTACACGAGAACTATTCTGTAGTATCTCTCTATGTCTCTTACAGGTTTCTGGTGTACCAGGCGCTCCGTGTCCTCTCAGTGCCATAATTGAGAAAATGACAAGGGAAGACTTCACAACTTTTAAAAGGGAACTAGCTGAAGAGTACCCCAGCTACTTTGCAACTCCATTTGAGGATCTCAGTGTTTGTGGTGTGGTTGAGAAGCTGCTAGAACTCTTTGGAGAACAGAAGTCTCTCGTGATCACACAAAATTTCCTGCACATTGGTAAGACCAATGTCTTTAATATACATGTCTGATGTCATTCATATTAAGGGTATGTGTCTCACCTTATGAGGCTGATACGATACATATCTTGATACATGATCAATATCATATTCGTGAAAGATACATTTCAAGCGGCCAACAATTAAATATTTAAAATGATTTGGCCTTGTTACGATGCGAAACAAATTGGTGCAATATGATACAATGCGTTGGGATTCAGCACAGTGCAAACAGCTTGGTTTTAAGTCTAATATGTTTTTGACACTGGTTCTGTTAAAAAATCTAGCAGGCAAAAATCAAAACAACTCAGATATATGGGAGAGAGAGAGAGAGAGAGAGAGAGAGAGAGAGAGAGGGCAATAAGTGCTGTAAAATGGAAATGAGGTGGAGGGTATTTCTGGAGAGCATAAGCATGATGAGCAGTCATTGTAACTGAAGCTCTTACCACATGTGTACCAACAATCAACATCCTTTCAAAGTTATTGAAATCCACGTTGTCACTTGACAGATTGCCATGGTAACCCCCTATCCTACTTTCACAACGTCCAAAAAGTGTTTTGCAGAAGGACAACCGACTGACATTTACCACTGGCGTTGCTTTTGTCGATATCTCTTGAAATAAGACCATTTGACCTTGAAAAGCCCAAAATACTGTCAAACCGGCCCCTCTGTCTGAAAAGTATCATGTTTGTGTTCACTGGAGCATTTTGGCAGATGAATACTCTATCCCCTCTATGGTCTCGGTCTTATGATGGTGTGGATCCTTTGACAAGCTAGAAGTGAATTGTATCACTTGAACAGAGTTATATTTACACAAAATATTGAGCTCATGTTCACATATAGATTACAGTAATAATGAGAATACAATGGTATACTTATTCTTTAATGATGTGGCCTCAGAGAAAAAAGGGCATAGGTCGCGTCTATCCTGTTTGGTAACTCATGATAAAGTTAATACCATGACCAGGTAAATCAAACTGAAAACTTAATCAAAAGATCAGATTGATGATTAATGTAAAACATTTACACCTGGCTTTTTCCACATGTTGTAAGGTTAAGTACCCTGTGGTCTGTCATTACCAGACATTTCAGGATCAACTTCACTCAATACACAAAAAGGATGGAAAACCATTGGTTGCATAGGATTTGGATTTGATATTTTAGGCTTTCCAGAGTTTCTTGACACATTCATACAGTTATTAGATATTTGCTGAACTATGTAGCACCACAATGAAATGTGAAACATTCAGAATTTTACAAACTATGCTAGCTAGCAATTAACATGCATGGTATGTGGTATGTGTTTGCTTATGTCTTTATTCACTGCAGATGCTTTGAAAAAAGTCCAAAAAAACATCAAAGTGAGACTTTGGGAAACACACCAACACATGTCAGGCAGAACATTATCAACGGGAAAACTTCCCCTTTTGAATGAGATCTACACAGAGCTGTATATCACAGAGGGTGGAAGTGGACAGGTCAATAATGAACACGAGGTCAGACAGATTGAGATGACCTCCAAAATGCAAACAATGTCAGACATTAAAATTGAATGCAATGACATATTCAAGACATCTTCTGACCAAAAGGAACAAATCCAAGTGGTTCTGACAAAGGGTGTAGCTGGAATTGGAAAAACCGTCTCTGTTCAAAAGTTCATTCTTGACTGGGCTGAAGGAAAAGCAAATCAACATATCACAGCGATAGTTTCTCTGCCTTTCCGTGATCTTAATCTAAGAAAGGATGAGTATAGTTTTATTGAACTTCTCCATCACTATGCTCCAGAACTGAAGGACATAAAGGATATAGAAGATGAGAGAGTCAAATTGCTCTTCATTTTTGATGGTCTGGATGAGTGCCGTTTTCCTCTGGATTTCCAAAGAGATGAAAAACATTCCGACGTGAGAAAGCCAGCCTCAGTCAATGTATTGCTGACAAACCTCATCAAGACAAATTTGCTTCCCTCTGCTCTCCTCTGGATCACCTCCCGACCAGCTGCAGCCAATCAGATCCCTCCAAAGTGTGTCCAGAGAGTCACAGAGATCCGTGGGTTCAATGACTGTAGGAAGGAAGAGTACTTCAAGAAGAAAATCAGCGATCAGATCCTGGCCAACAGAATTATCACTCACATCAAATCATCCAGGAGTCTCTACATCATGTGCCACATACCAGTCATCTGTTATCTTTCAGCCACTGTGCTTGAGAAAATGATGAGTGATGGAGAGAAGCGTGAAATACCCAAAACTCTGACTGAGATGTACACGCATTTCTTACTCATTCAGATCAGTTTGAAAAATGAGAAGTACCACGGACAGACAACAGACATGCAAAAGTTATCTCAATCTGACAAAGAGATGATTCTGAAACTAGGAGAGCTAGCTTTCCAGCAGCTGGACAATGGCAATCTGATATTCTATGAAGAGGATCTGAGAAAGTGTGGAATTGATATGAACAAGGCTTCTGAGTATTCTTCATTGTGCACAGAGATCTTTCGAGAAGAACTGGGATCCTACAGGGAGAAAGTCTTCTGCTTTGTTCACCTGAGCATTCAGGAGCATCTCGCTGCAGTGTACGCTCACGTTATTTGTGTAAATGAGAAAACAAGTGTTTTCAGCAAACCCAAATTCACAAATGAAGAAGAAAGATCATCCCTTTTTGACCTGCACCGGAGTGCGGTGGACAAAGCCCTCCGCACTAAAAATGGACAACTGGACCTTTTCCTTCGCTTCCTTCTCGGTCTCTGTCTGGAGCCCAATCAGATTCTCCTTCAAGATCTGATGAATAGAAGCGGCATAGAAAAAATAAATCCAGTGAACACCATTTTGTATCTTAAGGAGCGAATAAAGAAAGAATCATCACCAGAGAGGATCCTGAATATATTCCACTGTTTGAATGAACTGAATGACAACTCTTTGGAGGAGGAAATCCAGACTGCCCTCAGATCAGGATCTCTGTCGGATAGAGAGCTGAGACCAGACCAGTGCTCAGCTCTGGCCTATGTATTACTGATGTCAGAGAAAGTTCTGGAGGAGTTTGATTTGAATATGTTCAAAACATCAGCAGTAGGTCAACAGAGGCTGCTCCCAGTACTGAGGACATGCAAGAAGGCCAGGTAAGTCATGATTAATATCTGTCAAATACTTATCAAATTCCTCTTTCCAAATTAGAAATTGTGACATGACCTTTTGATGTTACCCTGATATTTTTAAGCTTTATTTATTTATTTTTTTACAATTTTGTACATTCATGAATGTTGAGATAAAAATATATAGATATTGGCTTTCTTCGGGGTAAAAGAAATTGTGTGTGTTGGGGGGGGGGGGGGGGGGGACAAAAAGATGAAATCAGATAATGAAAGCAACCATGTGAACCATACGAATTTGATCCAAAGAAATCATGAAACAAGTGTGGTGTGATTGTGCTTACTGTGAAATCATTTGAAACCGATTTGAAATGCTACTACATTGTCTACCCAGATTTGTCCTCATTACCTTGACATGACTAGCATGTCTTTTTTTTTTGGTTGTAGTAGTTTGGTTATGAATTGATTGAGTAAGAGTGAAAAATGTAAACATGAGAAATCATGCAATCAGATTTACAGTAGAAGTTTTCACTATTGGTTTCTCTGCTGTGTCCAGATAAAAATATGAGATTTAAAAAACCCTGCATTTCGGTGTGCCTTACTGCTTCAGCACTTGACAAAACTGTTGAACACTGAAACAAACCAATGACTGGTAAACTGTAGTAAGAAAGGAATTGTATTATGGTGACAAACAATTTGACTTATTATCACAGATTCACTGGCTGCATCCTCTCATCTGAGTCCTGCTTAACTGTGGCATCAGCTCTGAAGACAGTGAACTCACCCCTGATAGAGCTTGATCTCAGCTTCAATAACTTGAGAGATTCAGGTGTGAAGACTGTCTGTGATGGACTTATGAGTCCAAACTGCAAAATAAAGATATTGAGGTTGGTTTGTCTATATGCGTGTGTGTGGTTTTTTGGGTTATCTATAGATGTGGATGTGCATGTAAATATGGGCATGTGTATGATATCTAATTTTCTTCATTCCACAGGCTGAACGAGTGTAGTGTCACAGATGGCTGCTGTGTAAATCTGGGCTCAGTCCTGCAATCTCCTCACTCTAACTTGAGAGAACTGGAACTAAGAAACAATGACATCCAAGATTCAGGGGTGAAGTATCTGTCTAATGGACTGCTGAGTCAGCATTGTAAACTGGAGAAACTTGAGTAAGCATCAAGTAAACTTTTGTTTTGTTGTGAGTATGTGTGTGTGTGTGTGTGTGATAACTTGTCTGTTTTTCTTCATAGGTTGAGTGTGTGTAAACTCACAGAAGGTTGCTGTGCTGTGCTGGCCTCAGTCCTACAGTCTTCTCATTCTAAACTACGACAGCTGGAGCTGAGAGGCAATGACCTACGGGATTCAGGAATAAAACAGCTCTTTGTTAGGCTAGAGAATCCATACTGTAAACTATCTGCATTAGGGTAAGCCTGCTAATGTTTCTTAACACTCAAATAATTAAAAACAAAAAAAAGACATAAAAACACATTGTTAGATAGAGAAATGTAATAGTCAGTTACGTAGTGCTGTTTTAAGAAACACTGAAAAATGAAGCTGCAATGATAAATCAAATCAGTGATTAACAAAAATCCAGGCTAAATACGCATGTATGCATTTGGACTGTCGTCCACAGGCTTGGCGCATGTAATCTTACAGATAGCTGCTGCATAAACCTGTCCTCAGTTTTGCGATCCCCTCACTCCAACCTGCGAGAGCTGGAGCTTAAAGACAATGACCTACAGGACTCAGGAGCGAAGCTACTCTCTGCTGGACTGAAGGATCCACACTGTAAACTACAAAGCCTTGGGTATACACAAAAGGATGAACTTTTATACATTTATTTCAACAACAAATTGGGGACAAGGATTTCTGGTTCTTTTGTGGGTCGGATTGTAAACTATCAGTCAAACCTTTACACCTTCATAGCTCTTCAAACTTACCTTCATTATCCTTTCTCTGATTTATCGAGAGACTTAAACTGGTTCTGCAACTGCACCCTTTCAACAAAACCGTTTTAACTTGTGAACCCCTTTGTGTCTTCTTCAAAATTAAATTTAGCCTACCCCCATTATCCCTCTTTCACCTGGTGCTCGTATATTCCTATTAAGACTACATAGTAGTTCAAGGGATTACTTTTATGTAGTCTCAACATAAGACTGTCGAGACTACATAATGCCGATGGTTCTTTTTTCTTGGCTAGCTTTAGTCAAATGCAGTTTTTTGTGCATTTCTTTAATAATTGTATGCTGAAATATTAATATTTTTAGTTGTGAAAGTTTGCAGAAGAAATACTTTGACTGTAATTTATAATATGTGATGATTTACACTTTTGGATGCCCTGTAGTTAGAGAATGAGGAGTAACAAAAACTGGAACACACTGCTTTTATTTAATAGACAGATCTAAGACAAGATTTCCTCATGTCTTACTTTATCCTGTCTTGTTTCTTTAATGATTACACTCTTATGCATGTATGCAATGTCATTTAATATTTTCAGAGACATTTATACAACCAGCAGTGTTCTGTATGTTTTTTGAGATTTGTTTTCCTCTCCTTCCTGGTATTGTCTCGCATGTTGCTTTTCTGATGTATCTCCTTTAAAGCTGTGCGAACTCATTAGTGACGACCAATTGCCTGCCACGCTGTCTTAAAAATATGCACATAATATTGTTTGATTATATGTTTTACCTTAAACATGCTGTATACATTGCATATCAACTCACCTTGTGCATCCCATGGGACCTTACTGCATATTCCCACCCCCTGCTGAGAATCACTCTTCCAGAGAATCCAGCCGAAAAACTGTTTCTATCTGTATCTCCAGGCTGTCAGGCTGTCTAATCACAGAAGAAGGCTGTACCTCTTTGGCTTCAGCTCTGAATTCAAACCCCTCACATCTGAGAAAGCTAGATCTGAGCTACAATTACCCAGGGGACTCTGCTGTGAAGCTGCTCACTGCTTTGCAGAATGACCCATGTTATAAGTTGGAAGAACTGGAGTAAGTTGTGTCTGAAGAAACCACGCTCTCCCATTTACAGTGCTGCTGAGAGTTTATTACCCTTATGCAATCTGTCTTATTTCCCTACAGACTAGACCATGGAGGGGAATGCAGGCTGAAACCTGGTCCAAGGAAATGTAAGACTTTATTTAGAATCAGTCACATGACATAAAGACAGACAAAAGGACGCGGTCAAACATGTAACAGATGTCCTTCTGCCCGGACAGTTTTTGTCATTTGTTATTTTTTGTTGGAAAAATGTGTTATTCCTTCTGTAAAAAAACTGAAGAAAACTACTTTATTTCATGCTTACATGTGCCTATTAAATAGAGGCTAAATGAATACAGTTAGATAATTGCTGAGCTAAGGTCTGGTGTATGTCAAATAAGGACAAAAACAGGAAAATGCCTTGTGATTAACAAATAGCCAGCTAAAATGGTATGGGGTGTCATAGACAAGTTCCTATTTCTGTATGAGGAACATGAAATCCAATAAGCCCCTCCCGTATTATACAGCTTGCTTTCTAGTTCATAAAAAGGTCAACCCTAGAATACAAAGATTAGACAACTCTCTACTGTGATGCTGGATCGTGTCGTTGTGTGACTTGACTTCGGAGTATCGGTGTGTGGTTTAATAATTTTCATCCAACATTGTTTTCATTAACCCTTACTTCACTGATGTTAATCATTCATGATAACGATTTTATATTAATATCAACCCTGTCTTCTACAGATGCCTGCCAGCTTACACTGGACCAGAACACAGCACACAGATCCCTTTCTCTCTCCGAGAACAACAGAAAAGTGTCAGAGTCCCAAGAGGAGCAGCCGTATCCAGATCATCCTGAGCGATTTAAGGGTCTTCCTCATGTGCTGTGCAGAGAGGCTCTGAAGGAACGTAGTTATTGGGAGGTGGAGCGGGAGGGGATGAGAGCCCTCATAGGAGTCGCTTACAAGAGCATGAACAGGGATGAGGGCCTGATTGGAATGGACGACAAGTCCTTTGGCGTGCTATTTCAGAGGTTTGGATACTCCTCCTGTCACAATGGAAAGAGAAATGCTGAAATAGCACTCCCTCATCCTTCCACCAGAGTAGGAGTTTATCTAGACTGGGCTGCTGGCACTCTTACTTTTTACAGCGTCTTCCATGACGCACTGTCTCAGTTACACACGTTCTACTCCAAATTCACTGAGCCCCTCTATGCAGCATTTAGAGTTTACCCTGAATCCTCAATGACACTGGTGCCAACTGGAATAAAGGCAGTGGGTTATTTGTAAGGGGGGGAGGGATGCCGTGCCCCTTGTAAGCAAAATGACCAAAATGCATCCCCCTTGTTAACCTGCCATCCCCCTATATACTCTACAGAGTAGTGTCAGTGACCATTGGCCACCCCCCCCCCCCCCCCCGTTAAAAAAATCACAAATCATCTACTAAATAAAGGTAATCGTCAATCAGGTCACGAAACCAGAATATGTATGGTCAAGATTCCTCTAGGTCCAGTCTCAGCCTATATGCCTTCCTTTAAAGTTGATTATGTCTATTTTTAGTCTCCAGACAGAGTTTGGGGTTTGGGAGTAATGTAGATGATGACTTTAGATGATAAACATAAATTTTTCCCCACTTTTTTCTCTTTTCCCCCCCTCTTACCACTCTGAGGTACATATACAAACTACCCACTCTAATGACATCAGCCTATGGTCCATAACCAAAGTGATCAGGCAGAGGAAAGGTTGTTATACAGATGTAGATATACTTTGCAGATCAAACATTTCCAGAAGTAAACGAAAACATATTTTTATCACATGTGTGATATATTTTGTGTGGGCCCATTGTACATCTTGTGATCTACAGCGCAAAGAATCCAACTTACTCTCAAGGTTACTGATGTGTTATGTGTTCTATCTAAAGGCATGTAAACCTATGTAAGCTGTGTTGTTATGCCAGAGGCTCGTCTAACTACACTGTATTAAAGCTTTTAATGTAAGAGTGGTCACCTGTGTGTTCCTCCTTCGTCCTGGTTTGAAGATTGGATTCCGCAAAACGAACATAAGCTACTTTGGCGGTCTACAGGGTATTGCTGGAAGGTAAAGACTGGTTCAGCCTCATCGGTACCGGGCTGTAGAGAAGTTTTACAGCCTTGTTCCTCCTCTTTCTAACCATTCTCATTATTGGTAAGGGCAGCGTGATTCAAGGACTGAGATCTGAATGTTTTTTTTTTTTCTTTTTAAATTCACCATTATCCAAACAAGCATGTATCAGTTCACAAGCACATCGAATGTGCACAGAGGCACACACAATAACATAATGCCATAATATAAAACAAAATTAAAATGAATAACTGAAAGAGCCAAATACAGCATCAGAAATAAATAACCAACAGTGTGAGAATGATGAAGAAGGCTCCTTGCTCTGATGTGTAACCTAGTGGTGACCTAGTGTAACCTAGTGGTGACCTTGAATTAGCCAGAAATCAACTGTGCAGTTAGCAGGCAAAAAACCCTTAAACATCAAAAGACTAACAAAAGACTAACATCCGTGGCTGCGTGCCCTTGGGCAAGGCACTTAACCCAAATATCCCCTGGGTGCAAGAAATGCTGCCCACTGCTCTTGCGTCTGGTGTGTGTGTGTTCACAACTAGTGTACTGAATGGGTTAAATGCAGAAGACAAATTCACTGTTCACAGTGTGTATGTGCGATCACAGAGATTTACATTTACAAATGATCAATGAAACTGAAAGTAAACAAATCACGTGTCGTGCTACACAAATGACAATGCACACCACAACAGTAAACTTCATTAACCAGCCATTTTGGCTCAAGAGTTTCTTTTGGCAGTACAAGTGAGATAATGTCAACAGGTACCATCACTTTACAGTGTGACTTTACTTTAAACTGGAGCAAATGGTTGTGAATATATTCTTGTATAATTCTGAAGATTGTTTCAGTCTCGTGAGCTTTCAGTTGGTACCATCTCCATATTTAAGTGAGTTCTGGCCAAAGGCAAAGACATATAAACACATAGGCAGTGAATGCACTAAGAAAACTGTACCACCCACTGTAGCTTTAGTTTTCGCATGCTCTGATTGCTAAAACAATGTCAGACAACTTCTCGTCAAACCAGAACAGCATGTGAAAGGTGAACGTACTGGAAAAAATGAGGGATCTTTGAGAGTACATATTCAAGTTTAGTCATGCATAAACATTTGAGTCAGGCACCCAACATGTTTTCCGTTGAGCAGTAAGACAGCATTTAGAAGAAGTCTAAGAAACGAATCTTATACCCTATTGTTTGCTGTGTGTTCACAGTTAGACTGTCTCTCATTCAGCACTGTTTGTTCAAGTGTAATATGATAAGGGTCCTCCCACTCTCCATTTGACTGCAGTGGTGCACAACTGAAAGCAGAATGACAGTATGTTACAGTCCGTCAGATCGAAGCACAAATTACAACACTGTAAGTAAAGACTTTTACTTAACCTTATGCTAATGTAATAACACATCTTTTCATTTTCCTCTTTGAAGTTATTAGATTATCACAAAAGAAATTTAAATTCATCAGTAACTTCAGAATAATTGGCAGACGCCGAAGTGGCAAACATGAGGAAGTGAAAAAATGTTCTGAATAAGTCTTGCGGGAGGCTAAAGCTTGGTCGCGGGGGGAAATGTGGTAGAATGATTGTTAATGTGTGTGTGTGTGTGTGTGTGGCCACACTGAATGACTCCTCTTCCTTTCAAGATGTTTCCCTGAAACGAGAATTCCAGTGTGCCAGTGCACTAAAGAAAGGTTTGCCTCTGAGGGAAATCTCTGAGGAAACAGACGCTGAAGTGACAAACATGAGGAAGTGAAGAGATGTTCAGAATAAGTCTTGTAGGAGGCTAAAGCTTAGTTGTAGAGGAAAATGTGGTAGAATGATTGTGTGTGTGTGTGTATGTGTGTGTGTGTGCGTGTGTGTGTGTGTGTACAGATATACTGAACAATTTCTTGTTCTACAAAGGTGTGCATATCTAAACGAGCCTCCTCCTGGACAATGTGCTAGACAAAGTGGACCCTCTGAAATGAATCCATCTGCAGACTGTGAAAAGGAAGGTGCTTCCTCAGAAATGAACATTATGGAGGATATTGGCTTAAAAAGGTCGGAAAATGTTTTAAATGTATTGCATTGTAAACAACAAAATTTAAAATGTAAATAAATAATAAAGAGGAGAAATAATTCATCAATATAGAAAACAGATAAGAGATAAAGATCTGCAAGTGGATTTTTTAGTATATAGAAATAAATATGCCTTATGTATCCAGGAACATTTACTATGGTTCGTTTAAGGTCATTATTATCATAATAGAGAACTGTGTATAATAGCACTGTTTAGTTTTTATGATCATCAGTCTTTGACATGTTAAACTGAGGGCCATCGAATGACAGAGACAGGCTAGCATTTGACTCAGCCCCAGCACTTGATTGAATTCACTCTGACTTTAGTAAAAATCTCCACTCTCACTAAATGCATAGATCACTGACCTATAGGCGTAGACCGACAGATAATCAAACTCAGTAGCAGATCTGTTAAAAACCCCCTTTTCTGCTGGAAAGTAAGACATTTCCCAGAACATTTAGAGAGAGGACTGTTGCAGCGCCCTAATCTGGTATATGTCTTTTACCAAAAATCGTGAACGAATATTTGTGCACGTGGTCAGAGTTTTTGCTATGAAAATATGTGTAAATGTTGATTGCATCACTGCTTGCTGCTACCTGCTAAGCTAGGATTTGATGCTCATCATGGATACTAGAAATGTTATCCAAGTGTGAAGTGTGCAGGGTTCTTACTAACAACAATAGCTCTAGCCCATGTGTTGCTGCAAATAAGCTGACAGATGTCTTTTGTCAATCAGAGAAAGAGAGAATGATCAGCTGGCCACCCCTGGTGATCTGAACAGGTAAGTAAGCCTCAAGTCGCATCAATTTTAAACACTAGATGAGACTTACATTCAGGTTAAGTGTAGCTTTTGCCAGCTTTGATATGTGTGCTTTGAGATAATTGAAATATGCCTAATGGCATATTTTATCAAACAGCAGACTTCTCAAGGTTAGTAAATTAGGCCACGGCTAGTTGGCTCAAGACAGGAAAGTAGAGTTAACAGCATAAATATTATTGTGCGGGACTTTTCTTATATCTACAGTGAAAGACAGGAGAGACCGCCATCACCTGCAACATCTATGTTGTCCTTAAGACTGTTTTCCAGAAGTCCTAATCTAGGAAGCAGAAACTAGGAATTTCACGCTCTTAGTAACATCAAAACTGATGTTGTTAAGCCTGTATATACATATTTCAGACTAAGAAAGGGAAGCCTCTCCTCACCAACCACTCTCCCCCTCACCAGAAATGCTTTATCAGGCAACATGATCATTGTGATGATGATCCCTTAGCTACGTTATCCGCAAAGTGAAATCGTTATTAGGATTTACTCAACATGTGCTTTTCTTTTACTCAGAAATACATGTAAATTTGAGTGCCTGATCTCCAGCATCATAGGTACAGGTTGTCTTCAGCTTACAACGGGGTCGTTGGAACAGGCCCCTATCTTAATTTGATTTCATTGTCAGTTGAAAATCGTTTTATGTTATGTGAGTCATTTCGCTTTATGTTATATGAGTCATTTCTGAGGTAAAACACCCAAACACACTGGAACCAAAACAATAACAAATATTGCTGCCTTGCGGTAGTGTGCCAGGGGCAATGACATTGCGAAGCAGAGTGAACATTCGTCGTTAGATGTTACAACCGTCTAACTTAAAAAATAATAAAAATCTAGTGAGACAGCTGTCATAAGTCTTAATGGTCATAATTCTCATCTGCTTAAGGTCAAGGACAACTTGTATGTGTGTCCTGAAAAATTCATATTGTTGGTGTACTATTCTTTTCATGACAATCCACTTATGTCCTACTATTTTGGCTTGTTCTTACACTCACAGCAGAAGAAAGAAGAGACCGCCATCACCTGCATCATCCCTTCTGTCCTTGAGGAGTGAGGTCTCAAAGAAAAGCTGTCCTCCCAACTTCAGCAAAGAACCTCAAGGAGATACTGAAAGGTCTGGGCTTTTTCCTGTTCACAATTCATCTTAGAGGTTATGACTGTTTTCCAGTGATCTAGGAAGTAGAAACTAGGAATTTTATCCTGAGAGTTCACAGTGTCACACTTTTACAATAATATTTTATAGAGAGAGAGAAACAGATGACAATAGAGAAATAGAGAATCTGAAAAAAAAAGCAGTAAGAACATAATATAATCTACAAAATCTACAGAGGATCAGTCAAGGGCCAATGCAGCTTCAAACCCTTCATCCCTCAGACCTGCCAGGATCAAAGGTGAAGCGAGAGAGAGTTTTCAAATCTTCATGCTTCAAAGTATGGAACAGGGTCGGGTGAAGAATTGGAAAGGCATTTAGAAACACATGCACAGTAGCAATAGGGCTGACACTGAAAGTATCCTCATGTAGCAGTGGTGGTTTCACCGCTAAAGGATGTCAAATTCAAATTCTCAAATATTTCTCATAGTTACATGATATCGGTAACATGAACAGCTCCACCATAATTCACTCAACCTTTTGGGGGCATGGTGCCCCATCTAGTTACACTACAAAACTTCATTTTGAATGTGTGTTGATGAAAATTTAATTTGAATAAGTAAAACAACATATGAATTTAAGTATCTAGTCTCCAGAGTCACTTATTCAGATATGAATCTTGAAAAATTCAGATTATTGTGCGGGACTTTCCTTATATTCACAGTGAAAGACAGGAGAGACCGCCATCACCTGCAACATCCATGTTGACCTTGAGGAGTGATAATTCAAAGAAAAGCTGTCCTCCTAACTTCAGCAAAGAACCTCAAGGAGATACTGAAAGGTCTGAACTTTTTTCCTGTTTACAATTCATCTCAGAGGTTATGACTGTTTTCCAGGTGTGACCTGGAGAACATCTTTTAACATGTCTTGCCTTTGGCCAGAACTCACGTAAATATGGAGATGGTACCAATTGAAAGGCATTTGTTTCTGTAGTACCACAGAGTAAGATGTTATTCTACACTGAAATCAGAATACCTACATAGGTTATTTTTATGACGTTCCCTCATGCTCTGCGTGATCCTGTGTTTAAGCCACATGGGGAGTGTAAGATAGGTGCAGAAGTCAGGCAACTAAGAATTTCATAATGTTGGTCTAGATCAAATCACATATGGATTTATACGGCATTCCAACTCAAAACAACTATGAATCAATTGTCACTGCTCAGACCCCTGTTATTATCTTGCAAGGTGTGGACAAATCAATTCCGACTTCCAAAATTCAATTTCATAACCCTCGTTTTGTTGGACTGACAACCTGTCCAGGGTGTTTCCCCGCCTTTCGCCCAGTGAGCGCTAGAATTGGCTTCAGCACCACCTGCGACTCTACTTAGCGTAAGCGGTCAGAGAATGAATGAATGAACGAACCCTCGTTTTCATGACAAATTAAACTGGTCAATACTAATACTAATACTATCGTCAATCAGTGGTGGGGTTATGCCATAACAGCTTCAGCTGATTATTGCAAACCAGAATTTAATCAGATTACTCAGTAATAAGTTGATGTTTGTCATTGGTACAACAAAAGTGCACATCAAAAACTTTGCGCAAGGTGATTTACTAGCACAGATGAAAGGTGATTACTAGCACAGTGACCCTCTTAGCACAGATGAAACTGAACAAATAATCTAGATCCTTTAAAAAGTGTTGTATAATTGAAATAGCTGTCCATAAACACCTCATGTATAGTTTGTGCTGAGTGTAGAGATGAAAACATCAGGGCATGTCAAGTCCTTATCAGTTTGAGATTTAAATGTGACTTGAATATGAGTCTCTCACTTGAGTTCTGAGCTTTTTTTTTTTTTTTACGTTCAGCTGTATTTTCATGTTGCATTTTAAATTCTATTGCATGATTCAAAATGCACCTGAGTAGTATATTCCCTAGATGTTTTAGAATCATGCAGTTGAATACAATATATGTGTCTTCTCTCCTCCATATGTCTTCTAGTGAGGATTTCTTACAATGTAACGGATGTAAGCAGAACAGGCCAGATACCATTTCCATTCCCTGTGGACATGTTTACTGTCAACAGTGCATCTGCAAATGGGACTGGATTGCAGTACAAGAAGTCGGTAAGACTCATCTCACTCGCTCTCACTTGTTTTCAAAGCCACTTATCCTAATTAGGGTTGTGGGGGTGCTGGAGCCTATCCCAGCATGCACTGGGGCGAAAGGTGGGGAAACACCCTGGACAGGTTGCCAGTCCATTGCAGGGCTTACACACAGACGAATACACTCACTCGCACATTCATACCTAGCGGCAATTTAGTGTCTCCAATTCACAAACCTGCATGTCTTTGGAGGAAACTGGAGCTCCAGGAGGAAAACCACACAGACAAGGGGAGAGCATGCAAACTCCACAAAGAAAGGACACAGGCCTGTTTCTGATGCAGGTATTTTGGCATTTTGTCTCTCTAAATCCACAAATTCAGAAGAACAATTTAGACATATTTACTGATCTTCAGGAAAGGGTTAGGGTTAGGTTTAGGGGTTTCCCCGTAAGGGAAAATGCTGTAGTACAATTCCTTAGATGGGACACATCTTAAAACAATAGAAAAGGCATATTTCATTTAATTGGCAAAATACAGTAATTATTCAGCTTATTTTTTAGAGGAAGTTCTTACCAAAGATTTTGAGACTAAAAATGCAGTTTTCCCATATAGTTAAGTGTTTAATATAATTACCTAGGGTTTTATTTTGCACAGTTTTTTTTTATTCTGCTCAGCTTTAACAAGGGGGTGATCATTTTCAGCGTGAATAAACATAAAATGCTTGTGTCCTATGCAGTCATTTACATTATGCATGTTGAAATACCTAACACCTAATATTTAACATGTCTTTTGGGGACACAATGATATTTGTATAAATAAAATCTGTAAAATGTAAAAGCTATGTGTCAAAATAGCATCACATTTCCAACTTTAACAGTAATGAAACTCAATATTCACAACCATATTTTCTTCTGATCTCTCATGACAATGTTACAATTTGTGTTATAACTATAAAGCATGTGAATTTTTGTTTTATTCTTTACTCATTTAGATAATAAGTTAGAAGTCCAGAAAGCCACCAAGGAAAACTTTCAAAAACAATATCAGTGTATTTTGGAGGGAACTCCAACGGGAGGCCAAGGAAAATTGGCCTCTTTGAATGACATCTACACAGAGCTGTATATCATAGAGGGTGGAAGTGGAGAAGTCAATAATGAACATGAGATTAGACAAATTGAAATGACCTCTAAAGGACAAACTGTGACAACTCAGGAACAGGCAATAAAATGCAACGAAATATTCAAAGTGTCTCCTGGATGTGGAGGGAAACCCCGAACTGTCCTGACAAAAGGCATAGCAGGAATTGGAAAGACTGTCTCTGTGCAAAAGTTCATTCTTGACTGGGCTGAAGGAGAAGCAAATCAAGATGTTGTGGCTTTAGTCCCTCTGCCTTTCAGAGATCTTAATTTGAGGACAGAGAACTACAGCCTTATCAAACTCATTCAATGCCATGTACCAAGCCTCAAAAATCTTAAAGGAATTGAGCATGTCAAATTGCTTTTCATTTTTGATGGTCTGGATGAGTGTCGACTTCCCCTAAATTTCAAGGAAAATGAAACATTGAATGATGTTAAAAAGGTGACTTCAGTGGATGTTCTGCTGACAAACCTCATCAAGGGGAATCTGCTTCCCTCTTCTCTCCTCTGGATCACCTCCCGACCAGCTGCAGCCAATCAGATCCCTCCTGAATATGTAGACAGAGTCACAGAGATCCGTGGGTTCAATGACTGTCGGAAGGAAGAGTACTTCAAGAAGAAAATCAGCGATCAGATCCTGGCCAACAGAATTATCACTCACATCAAATCATCCAGGAGTCTCTACATCATGTGCCACATACCGGTCTTCTGTTGGCTTTCAGCCACTGTGCTTGAGAAAATTATAAGTGATGGAGAGAAGCGTGAAATACCCAAAACTCTGACTGAGATGTACACGCATTTCTTACTCATTCAGATCAGTTTGAAAAATGAGAAGTACCACGGACAAACAACAGACATGCAAAAGCTATCTCAATCTGACAAAGAGATGATTCTGAAACTAGGAGAGCTAGCTTTCCAGCAGCTGGACAATGGCAATCTGATATTCTATGAAGAGGATCTGAGAAAGTGTGGCATTGATATGAACAAAGCTTCTGAGTATTCTTCATTGTGCACAGAGATCTTTCGAGAAGAACTGGGATCCTACAGGGAGAAAGTCTTCTGCTTTGTTCACCTGAGCATTCAGGAGCATCTCGCCGCAGTGTACGCTCATGTTTCATGTGTGAATGAGAACATAAATGTATTCAGTACAAAGGAATGTAGATCATCAGTGTCCGACCTGCATCAGAGTGCAGTGGACAAAGCCCTGCAGAGTAAGAATGGGCACTTTGACCTTTTCCTTCGCTTCCTGCTTGGCCTCTCTCTGGACTCCAACCATACTCTCCTACAAGACCTAATAACTGAAAATGGCAAAGTAACCATAAATCTTATGAGCACCATTTCATACATTAAGGAAAAAATAAAGAAAGAATCGTCACCAGATAGAACAATAAATCTGTTTCACTGCCTGAGTGAGATGAATTACAACTATTTAGTGGAAGAAATCCAGACTGCTTTCAGATCAGGACCTCTGTCAGAGAAGTTGGAATTGGACCAATGTTCAGCTCTTGCCTATATGTTACTGATGTCAGAGGAGGTGCTTGAAGAAATCGACTTGGATTCATACAAGACATCTGTAGCTGGTCGTCAGAGGCTGCTCCCAGTGCTTAGGACCTGCATCAAGGCTAGGTCAGTCATATCTTCCTCTTCTCCTTCTCTTGCTTCTTCTTAAGCAACATGTTAATGTAAGGTGTGAATTCTGGTTCTTTTGGGAAATTGCCTCCAATTTTAACCCCGGTTTGGAAACGGACACTAGAAAAATTAGGATATTTCACCACAATGTGCCCCAAATTTTTTGCTCTAAACAAGGAAACTAGTCAGGCACAAACCCAGGCTAGAATATCATGGCCTAGCTTGTATATGACAGCTCTAATGAACGTGACCACTGGGGTACATATAACCTTTATATAAGTCTAAACCATGTGCATCTGCGATCTGAACAGTGGTGTACACACCCAACATTTGTAAACCTGCTCTTTCGTATACACGGGGGGGACACTGGTCAGTATATACACACATGCAAAAATAAACAACAGGGATGTCACGCCTCGGTTTCTGTCTCCCTGTCTTTTGCCCAATCACAGCTCTGCTCATCAACCTTTGTTAACCCATTCATTATGTAATCATCAAGTACACCTATTCCTTACTCATTATCTCACCTTGTTCATATATACCCCTTGATCCCCTTTAGTCAGTGGCGAAGTCTCTTACACGAGTGCAACAAACTGTGTCATTCCAGTTAGCTTTCTTTTCCCTGTTTATTTCCTTGCTCTTTTTTGGCCCTATTCTAGTTTAGTCTTGTTCCTGTCAGCCCTCCTGTTTCCCTGTTTGCCTTCTAGAGCTTTCTTAGCTCTAGTAAATCTCCCTGTTCTTGGTGCTTTCCCGATTCTGCTTAGCTGTATTGTTCTTGTGTCCCACCCGTTGCCGGTCTGTTCATTCTAATTCTTAGTCTTGCCCCTAGAAACCTGTTTATCATGTACTGAACTCTGCTTGGCCTTGATTTTATGATGAAGGAAAGAGTTTAAGCCAGAATAACTTCTCTCCATAACGTGAAAGCATGATTAATTTAATCACAAAAAAAACCTTCTATTTCCTAAAAATACGCCTAGTTAGGTATTGGAACTTGTGGCACAGTAAAATAACTCTGTGTTTAAATAGATGCAATTGGTTTAACAGAAGTAAACCCTCTCCTCTTAACCACAGAGTCAACTGCTATGATCTTACATCTGAATCCTGTGCAACTGTGGCCTCCGCTCTCCAGTCAGTGAACTCACCTCTAAGAGAGCTTGATCTCAGCTTCAATAACCTAAGAGATTCTGGAGTGAAAATCATCTTTGATGCACTGAGAAGTGCACACTGTAAAGTTCACTCACTGAGGTTTGTCTCTGTGTGTTTGTGTGTGTGTGTGTGTGTGTGTGTTTGTGTGTGTGTGTGTGTGTGTGTGTTTGTGTGGGTGTGTGTCTCTGTGTGTGTGTGTATGTGTGTGTGTGTGTCTGTGAGTAAATGCAATCTTTTCTCCAGAGGCTGTGAGTGCCTATGTGTTTGAATGTAAGAGTATATGTTTCATATTTTGCTCTCTGTCCACAGGCTGAACTGGTGCACTCTCACAGACGGCTGTTGTGAAAATCTGTCCTCAATCTTGCAATCTCCGTATTCTAAACTGACAGAACTGGACCTTGGAAACAATGACCTGCAGGATTCAGGGGTCAAGCTGCTCTCTGCCGGACTTCAGAGTCAACAATGTGTACTGGAGAAACTGGGGTGAGGCCTGTGTATATGTACGTGAGTGTGTGTGTGTGTGTGTGTGTGTTTGATGTGTGTGTGGGTGTATTAACGAAATTTTTATCTCTTTTTCTCTATAGACTAAGTGTGTGTAATCTCACAGAGGACTGCTGTGCAGATCTGGCTTCAGTGCTGAGGTCTCCTCACTCTAAGCTAAAGGAGCTAGAGCTGAGAGGCAATGACCTGCAGGATTCAGGAGTGAAGCAGCTCTTTACTGGCCTAGAGGATCCACACTGCAAACTGCACACATTAGGGTACGCCTGTTAATGACTGTTAATATTTAATCAACAACAAAAAAAAAAGATTTCAGAAAATTATTTTCAGACAGTCTGTTGCAGCAGTATTACACCCATTTAAATAATACTTTTGGAGACTGAGGAGAGAAGCTTGTAATCAGACCACAACGAGCTCCATGGCCATGGCCAGCTGTATAGCAAACACCCACCAGTCTTTTCTCCACATTCCTCTGCAGAAGATTAGCAATGAGCTAGATAAAGATTTTGTGAGACACAGGCCCTTAGTTGCGGTTATTCAGTTATCTGTTTAAAGCATACAATGAAAAAAATGTAATAATGTCCTGGCTACAAAGAGAACAGAGCTCAGTTTGCCCCCTGTACCTCCAATCAAGATCACTCTCTCTAAAAATCAGCTCACATAAAAAGAAAAACTTACATATACAAAATACAAAAAAACATACAAAATTCCCACAATATAACTCTCTTTCATAGGTACAAGACCACTGACTGGATAGATTAATCCAAACAATGAACTACAGAAATCTAGAGTGAGATGTTTATGTGGGTATTGTTGTTTCCCTCTATTCACAGGCTGGCAGAGTGTGGTCTTACTGATGGCTGCTGTGAAGATCTGGCATCAGCCCTGAGGTCTCCTCACTCTAGCCTTAGAAAACTGGAGCTAAAAGACAATGACCTCCGGGATTCAGGAGTGAAGCTGCTCTCTGCTGGACTGGAACATCCAGACTGTAAACTGGAAACCCTTGGGTATATAAAACTGGACTAATGCATATTTACATATTATAGCAAAGATCTGTGAGTGAGTCATTTTAGCTCAAATCACACACAGCATAGAACAGATTATTCTCAAATGATTTGCATTAAGTATTCCTCTAACTTTCAAATGTTACATATTAGACTGTAAAAAATGGAGCTAGCTGATTGCACTTAAGTGGACAAACACACTCTCCCTGAAGCTCACCCATGTATCCTCATAGAAAATAGTGATTTCCATAGATTTACATCTATATAGATTTATGTCACTATTTTTTGTGGCATATCATAATATGTGCGTGGTAACATTTTCTAGTCATAAGATGCTTAGGTTAGACATCAGAGATGTTCTTACAGCTTTACCCTTAGGATGCACCCTCAGGATCTCATTTTATTCCAGTAAAAGACACACTCTATAAAAATGATTTAGGTGTCAGTTGAAGATACCATGCAGCTTTCATTATGAAAAACATGGTTGCAGACTTTGATTGCCATAGATGTAATACAAGGAGGCTAAAAATATTTTAGACAATAAATTGGTTAATTTACTTCAGTATAAAAGAATAAAGTTGTTCAGAATAAAGTAAATGAAGGACAACATTTTGTGTATTCCATTGACTTTCCTCACTCTTGGAAGTACTGACTCTTTAAACATTTATTTACTTTTAAGCAAACTTGCAAGTGAAGGATTTTTGTAACCTTAATGACTGATCACATTTTGTACCTGCAACCTAGTCACGTAACAACACGGCTGTTATATTCTTTTTTCAGGCTGTCAGGCTGTCTAATCACAGAAGATGGCTGTAGTTCTCTGGCAGCGGCTCTGAGTTCAAACCCCTCACACTTAACAGAACTGGATCTAAGTTATAATCACCCGGGAGACTCAGGAGTGAAGCTGCTCTCTGTTCATCGGGACATTCCAAGCAGCAAGCTAGAGAAACTTAAGTAGGTGTATTGTAATCTCTCATTGATAATATGCATTAGACTCATCCATTCAGTTTACACCTCCAACACAATCTTACTGTTCTTATATTCTTACAGAATAGACAATGATGGACACCGCTGGTTAAAACCTAGGCTGCGGAAATGTAAGTCTAATTAGGGTTCTTCTCTGCACATATTAGCCTAGGGCTAAGGGTGTTATTACTCCTGAGTTAAGAGGGTATTTATTCTAGGGCTGTCTGCCCTAGAACAATTAGTCTAGGGCTGTGGTTAACCCAGGGTTAATGAATGGCATTTGGAACATGAGCAAAGTTAATCTCAGACTACTTTTAGCCTAGGGTTAAGGTTAGCCATGGACTAAGCTCACTGCAGTGTGAATAGCCCTTTTAAGCTCCATACATAAATAAAGCAATAAATACAGCAATGAGGACAACCATAATATTAACCATGCTAAAATAGATACAAAGTAGCTGTAAAATTACATTGTTTTATGGGAAATTTACTGGAGGTATGCACGGCCATGCAAGATGTACAAATATGGATTATTTTCCATGGATGTGGTGGAATGGTAAATAATCAAGGTGAGGACAAAGGAGAAGCTGGAATAGGGGCAGGTTGTAAAGGAAAATGTGAGAGAAGCTCAGATGCCCAGTGATTCTGGTTTAGCTGGTTCCTAGTATGAGTTTACGAAACAGATGGTGACCTATCTGAGATCGGGTCATTAATAAATGCCCTTGCTTTACTCTATAGTCGTGAAAGTGGGTAGATGCAAGGCCCAACCAAGAATACAAAGTTGTGCGGGTACAAACAACATCAAGACATATTTAGTGTTTTGAAAAAGAGCTGTTTTGCAGTGCTTTGAAAAGAATATTGTTTTGCCCACACACTGAAATGTGCCACTTCCAGAAGCCTGCGGCACACCTTTAGTGCCTCACACAATATACAGACAGGCTCCAAATCACCTGTGTTTTGTACACTCAGACACCGACTGAGATGAACAGATCAAGAAAGATCTGTTATGTTGGCATACTCATAAGTCATGATCAGTTAGCATAAGTCTTGACAACTTCTCTTGGAAACCAACCTATACCTCAGTGTAAGCACTTTTTAGTCACAATTCCTACAAAAAAACCCAATAATGAACCAGTGTATGTTAAGTTCACAAAGATACTACTTTCATATTTTTTTTACAAGACGCAGAAAAATCTATCATGCACCAAGGAAGACCCCAAAGCGCAGCTACGAAGAGGCTGACTGTTAGTCATGATATTCAAATACATCTCCAGTGTAGAGCATGATGAGACCGAAGACTGTTTACTCAGCACACAAGCCAGCATTTTAAAGACTTAGTCTCAACCTGGGATTTCTTTGAGCAGTCCAGAATGTGCATATGCTGACGTTAGTGCTTTTAAACAAGATAAGCCTGTCTAATGTTTTGGCTGCTGTTTGAGCTCATGAATGTGCTGACCATAAAATTACTGGATAGGCTGAAGAGCCAAAATATTAAGATGAAAATTTCTTAAGCAGTTTACACAAAGATTGGCATTGCATACATTCTTAAAGCTGCATAAGTTGAGTATGCTGAGACTACATAGTGCAATACAGTGTTTTACTGTACGTTCACACTGAGAGCGCCGAGAGCGTCAAAGTGACCGGAGGTCATTCATTTTCAATGAGAGCCAGCGTCTTTAAGCGGCGAAGAGCGTCGCGGCAAAGGGCGTCGCGGCGAGGGTGGTTTGGGCGTTAAAATACAGTTGAAGTTCGGTTAACTTTATGGTAATGAGATATGACGCGGTTGGTCGGCAACCAATAGAAACTTGGAAGTGCGCCGCTCTAGAGAATTGTAGAGAACACAACAGTATAAACTATTGTTCCCACAAAACTTTTGGTCCTAAGCAAAATGGAGGAGAAACTGATTATATCGGTGGTGGGTTTCCCCATGTTGTACTGTAATGTAGGTTATGCACAAACGTTAGTGTTAATTAAAGACCAAGGCTAGTAAACGTGTCCTATAAACTCCATGCTGGAATTTGACCTAGCCTATCATTAACACAAAAGACACACAACAAAAAAAAGCTTTTAAGTAGTGTTTTTCATTAGTTTATTTTGTTACGAAATATGTAATTAGCATTGTTTATTTATTTCTGTCATCGGTCTCATTTAAAATATCTCATAAGGTTAACTTATAGCCTACTGGTGGTCAGTCAGCACAAAGATACCGCTCGACCTGTTTGTTTGCTTTATAGCCCCTTTGAAAACATTTGCATAACCAAGCTTTCTGAAGGAACTTGTACCCGCCTATTTCATCAACGGCAGAGCGTCCACAGTATTCAACAGCGTCGTTGGCAGGGAGGTTTGGGCGACTCTTGGCGCTCTCGCCGCTCTCAGTGTGAATGTACAGTTACACCATCCACAGTGGCCTGCCACATATTTCATTTTATCCGGGACTAAATTTTTCCTTGATAGTCTTGGCCAGTTTTGCCTTCCAGCCAAATTAGAGACTCAGTAAAATAAATATCAATTCATTTTAATGATTTGTAATGAAGTAATATCTATGTTGTCTGAGCAATTCTTTACCGCAGTAATATGATAATGATGATATTTTTACTCACAGATGCATGTCAGCTAACTCTGGACCAGAACACAGCGCACAGACAACTCATTTTGTCTAACGACAACAAGAGAGTGGAGGGAACGTTAACTGAGCAGCCGTACTAGAATCACCCTGAGAGATTTAAAGGTTATCCACAAGTATTATGCAGAGAGGTTCTGCCTGAGCGCTGTTACTGGGAAGTGGAGTGGAGTGGAACAATAGTATTTATTGGGCTTACATATAAAAGCATCAGCAGGGATGATGGCCTGATGGGAATGGATAACAAGTCTTTTGGCTTGCTCTCTCAGTGGAGTGGATTTTCATTCTGTCACAATGCCAAGAGAGCCACTGAAGTCTCTCTCCCTCACCTCTCTACCAGAGTTGGAGTCTACCTAGATTCTGCTGCTGGCAATTTGTCCTTCTACAGTGTTTTCGATGACACACTCACCCTCCTGCAGACATTCCATACCACTTTCACTGAGCCCCTCTATGCAGGGTTTGAGGTTTATCCTGACTCTGCAGTGACTCTGTGTCAGCTTGAATAGTCCCTAACCATCTGGTTGGTTAAAGGGAAAACAAAATAAATGCATTACAGATAAATTAATGCACTGCACACACACACACACACACACACACGTAAATAAAACTTTTTGGTGTTGTTATAATCTGCTATCAGAAACATACTAGTACATTGTCAGTGCTGCCATACAGGTGGAAAAGTTCTGTTTCTGTTAATTTCATTAACACTAGTACAATTCAGCCCTGTAACCTTGTAACTATAAACGCAAATCCCACATAAAACTGTAAAATTGTACATAAACATACACACACATACACACAGAATATATATTTAGTGTGTAAGTTACAAGTTGTGGGCTACCTCTGCTGAATTGTAGCTGCCTGTTGTATAATTATTGGTTTTTATAAAAAACTATGCAGATGTAACAAGCTCGTCTCCTCCCCCACCGACTTCAGCCATTCGGCCATCAGCGTCGCCGGTTTTCTAATCACCGGTCTATTCAATCATCACCCGCACCTGTCTTCACTTTCATGCACGCAGTCACTCTCTCCTACTTAAACCCCTCTGTTCCCATTCAACACTGCGAACTCTACACTTGCTAATGTGTTTTCTGAGCGTTTGTACTTACCTGACAGTTTGTTTGACCTAGTTCTGTAAAACCTTTGCTTATTTCAGTACCCTGTTTTGTTTGTTACTTTCTTGTGTTTTCCATTCTCTTATTTGGATATTAAAACCTGCTACTCTGCACTTGCGTCCTGCCCATTGGTGATTCGTGACAGCAGATCTTACAATTGTTTAATGATACGTTGGTAGGAATGCGATAGTGACTCTTTTTATTTATTAAAGGATATGCCATAAATAGTCTTAATAAATAAATGAGAGAAAAAAATACAACTTGCTGTAGTGATATGTTTGCGAATGCTGTACAAGCTTTGACATATTATAGTCCTTTGTGCTACTTATACCACAAGATGCTTAAAATTAATACAATTTTCAACCACAGTTTTCATCTTTATCCAGTGTATTGTGAAACTACCAGATTCTAGATCAGTCACAGTAGTAGACAAATGAAAGCCAAGCATCAGTCTGATTTACAACAGGAAACAGGTAATTCCAATCAGTGGCCAACTCATCAGTTTAGATGTAAAATTGTCTTCTCTTTTGATTCCACTCCTTTTGTAGGGTCATTCATAGGACATACGTTGCACATGTACACATCTCAGAACATATGACACAAAAACATTCATGTTTATTCTGGTTGACGTCTGCTGTAACAAAGCGTTGCTATGTCATTTTCAGTGTCAAATTCTCATTACACCCCAATTAACTGTTACAAAGCGTATTTTGATCATGTTTGAAGGAAAATTCTCTCACACTTTACACAGTGACAATATCTTGTGTGTCTGTGTGTGTGTGTGTGTGTGTGTGTGTGTGTGTGTGCACTACCATGTTATCATGTAGGACTGCCGAAAAGATGATCTTAGTACACTTTATCCAGTTTACAAGATGCATGCTCCAACCCAGCAGAGAGCAGTTTCACTCTTGAATCTTGCAGATTATTCTTACTCAAATCAAACTCTCTCAGAGCTGGGTTTGAGTCGAGAACTGCTTCTAACACTGAAAAACCTCTCTCTGTCAGGATACAGTCACTGAGCCTAAAAAACTTGGAGAGAGTCCAAATATATCATGAAAACCAACTTTCAAATGAGTCAGCTTCAAAACAAAACATTATACTCAGATTACATTGTTGTCTGACTTCCTGCCAAAGAACTGCGTGTCTGTGTGTATTTTGAGAAGTCAGCAGATGGTGCTGTGGCATAAACAGAAATCAGAGATGCACTACTGAGTCAGTAACAGAGAAGCACTTTGTTACGTGTATGTTAAAATGATAGTGGCCAGACTATTATGCTAATTGATACATTTTTATGATTGTTACCTTGAATATCAAGACATTCTCCAAGTTCCTCAGTTCACTTTTTGTAAAAGTAGTTTATTTCTTTTCCATTGTCTTATTCAAAACAAATACAACAATAAAAATTCAAAACAACAGCAACAATAACAACAACTATATACATTATATTTTAATTTAACAATAAATAAAAGCAGTCTTGCAGTTTTCATTTTTCTCTTTTTGTTGGCACACTTTGTCATCACGTTTGTCTTTCTAAGCTTCCCAAATTGTTCCCGTGTTTCCTTTATCATTATTTATCATTTGTCATTTTTTTGGCAATACCTCTCTTTAGTGTTTGTGTCTCGTAGTTTGTTATGTTTTGCAGTTCCTTAGCCACTGTTTGTTGCAAAGGCACAGAGGTTTCATGATGTGCAGGAACTCACACTAAATGCAGAGGACACAGTCATTTGTTGAAGATGTGTCAGTTCATCAATGAAAACAAATGGCTGAACATCCTAATAACAAAGCACTCATATTCAAATACAAGACCACACTCCACACACCCAGTAAGACATGAAACAGACATACTGAAACACAACGTTTCCAGAAGTTACTTTAACTATCTCACATTCCACCTTTGTTCATCACATGAGTTATGAAGTCTATGGAAATTCACTGCTGATGTCACTTTTTCATGGACACTCAGCTGGGTTCACGTGCACGCACGCACACACACACACACACACACACACACACACAGAGGTTTGTTTGCTTCTTTCTATGTTCTCACGCTTTTTAGAAAACTTGCCCCTCGTGTTCCGAAAGTTCATGCGAGACCAGCACACTTGTCAGTAGCACACACTCAAGCATGCAAATATTCACATACTGATGTGTGAGTGCATGAATACACACCCATGTGTTTGACGTGGACCATAATATTGTAGTCGAGCTGGTCTTTCTGTTTAGATCATTTCAGAAAGGTCATCTTCCTGGTTACACATCCCTTTGGACTTCCAAAAGAAATGAGAACCTGTTTCACGACAATACAATAAAATAAAATGTCCCTCTCTTAGAAATGAGCGCCTCTGTACTCCATCCTTTAGTCAAATGTGACTTTTTTTTTAAACAATGTGTTTTGTCTACACAAAGGTATTCTGGTTTCAGAAGAGCAACTTCCACTTTCATTTGCTCATGTTTCACAAACACTTGTATCCAGCTTTTAAAGTGGAATAACTAGTTTATGTGTGTGTGTGTGTGTGTATGTGTGTGTGTGCGCACGTGCGTGTGTGTGTGTGTGCGCGTGTGTGTGTGCGTGTGCGTGTATGTGTGTGCTTCTGAGAGGAAGAGACGGGGAAGTATATAAAAGTATGACTTTTTTTTTTTTTTATTAAGAATCACAAGTTCAAATTTCTTTAAATTATCATCATATTAAATTGTTATCATTATTAACATTTAATGATTAAATATTTTGAAACAACAATACTAATCTCAATACATTTAAAAGAGAACCTTTTATCCATCACTGTTAATTATTATTGTGTTTCATCTCATAATCTAATGCATCCAAATGATTTCTTATCAAGTAATGAGATGAAATGGAGGGAACTGCCCGATCTGCTACCTGAAGTCATCTTATTAGAAGTTCGAGGTAAGTTCATCCATAAACCCACCTAATGCCATAGAGTATAGAAAATCATAGCACCCTGATGACCTTTTCCACTGGTCTGAGATCAGTTCAGCCAAGTCAGCTAATCATGGTGCTCTACAGCACCATATGGATGAGAACAGATATCAAGCCATTTGTAGGCAGACATTTGAGTTGAAGATAATTTTGAGCCATTGAACTGTGGAATATACTTTCTCTCTCTCTTTCAAAGTTTTTCTTCCATCCTCAGCATCCCTGACTCTTGGAAAAAAAAAATCTGCAGGTTAATGGATATATTTGTATTTAAATCTGAAATCTGAATTTTAGATGCAAATGTATGTACATAGTGTAGTTATGTAACACAGTTTCAAAGAATTCAAATATGCATTTAATTCAGCTTTAAGACCAGTTTCCAGCTGAGGCTTGTTTCAGCCCGTCCCATGTTCTGCCTCACCAGATTACTAAGTACACCTGTTTCTCATTACCTCATCAGCTCTGTTTGGCATAAATAAGACTCTTTGTCTAACACCTCTCTATGAAGTATTGTGTCATTCTGCACTTCCTGAGCCTCCTAGTTTCTGTCTCTGTCTTACTTCACTTATCAATGATGGTAACATCTTGTAAGTACCATTTGGCAGACGAAACATGAAAAAAAGAAAAGACATTATCTGTTCTATAGTTTTACTCCCTCATGGGTCTTATCTGCAATGTGCTTGAACTTCTGACTGGGAGCATCAGCGATGGATCTATCTAATTCACTGTGTTTCTTCCTCTTAACATTGTATTAGATTTTCTCCTGAAAGTGTCCACGATTTATTTTAACATTCAGAAGTTGTAACATGTCAGTGAATGCATCTTCAGATGTTTTGAAAACTAGCTGGAGCAAAGCAGAAACAAATGTTCATACCTATGGTGCAACCTAGGCCATTTCATTTAACTGAGAGCCAGAATTCTTCAGTACTAAATCAAATGGGAGACCTGTGTGATGGGGTAGCTGAGTGTTGACAGCCAAATCAAACACAATCATTGCCCATTCCATTGCATAATGGACTTTCGGTAATACGTGGCCCTCCCCTGAGCCTTCGGCATCTTGCCAGTCCTGTCATAATGTCGAGCACAGCTAGGATAACCGCCCCCACAAAACTGGACTTTTATGATTTGCGGTGGTGGCTGAATCTTGATGAATGATGTGTATCAGATCTGTGTAGACTGTGTTGTGCAAATCTAATACAAATCAGTTCTAATACACATCAGTCCGAATGTATATCAGTTCTGATTCACATCGGTTACTAAAATTCAATCACCATTTTAATACATACAGGTCCAGTTTCACGAGGGAGGCCAGCCTGACTGTGCTTGAGTCATTACGACAGGATTGGCAAGACGCCGAAAGCTCAGAGGAGGGTGTCTGTCAGATAATGCCAAGTGTCAGCGACAGCACTTTTTGTATTTAGATATCTATGGTATTCATTACCGTCAGCCTGCACGCAGAAGGTCCCTCATTGGAAACCTGGCATGAACAGTTTTTTTTTGCCGTCATTTGAGACCCTTTTCTCACAGAAACGATCTGCCCAGGCTGAGAAGAGAACACCAAAGTTGAAAGATCCACTCAACAACCATCTTTCTTCCTTATCAAGCCTTAGTCCTCACAGAGCTTTCCTGTCTTTATGATCTTTTCTATGCTTATTTGTTTTTAATGAGGATTGGGTGGTCATGTATGCTCCACCCCTCTCATTTTACTCATGAAAGGCTTTCTATGGTGAAGTTTTCATCACATTCACCTACCACATGAGACAAGGTGCAAACAATAGACTCTCTTCATAAAACTGAAAAACATGTTCTTATTAAACTTGTTTTGAGTCCAAAGTGACAGTGATTTTTCCTGTGGCTTTTCAGTGAGTGAGCTGGTTGTCAAAGTCAACTCACAGCAAACTCCCAGGTCTTACACGGGTTTTTTTTTGTGATATGTATGGGTGTTTAGTGCAGCCGTGATCTGTTCGAGAAGGGCCCGATAGGAAGAACCTCTGAAATGACCCGTGTACATCTTAGTCCTGTGTGTAGGTTTTGGCTTCATTAATCTCATGTGTTATTCAGAGGCAGGCAAGCAATACAGAGTAAAAACAGCGGCAAATGGAGCAGGAAATCTCACTTCCTGTGTGAAAAGTGAGATTCCAAACTATTGGACCTGGATTTTGCTTTTTAGAATTTCGCATTACTTGGGCCAGGCAAGTTTTGGACTGATTATTTTCAGTCATAGTCAGATTTATTACCTCTTATTGAGATTTTAAACCAAGTAGCATGTTTTAAAAAATCACATAGCACACACCCACATCCTCATGTTTCAGAAAATAAGCACAGTTTGATGTACATTAAAACATCTTTCTTTTCACTCATAGTTCACTTATAATCTCTTAATTAAACAAACAGAACATAAAACATGGGTTTTCCCAGTCTTTCAGGATTGATCTTTGGCATCTTTGCAGTCTGCATGGCACAGTGCATATAAACTTTTCTAACCCTCATGGTGAGCCCCTTGTGATAGCCTTTTCAGTCTGAAAATCCTTATCCGTTGTGATCAGTTATGACCTACTGTATTACTGTATTATAGAAGGAATGTCAAAACCTGTCTTACAATAGGTCCTGTCCACTGATCTTTAATGTTAATTATTCTGTTTGTGTTTAGAGTGGGGAAAAACTGGATTATAAATCCCAAATACACAGATATATAAGGTCTGACCTGCAGACTAACCTGTGTGTGGGTGTGTGTGTGTGTGTGTGTGATGGTGGGGAGTGGGTTTCTAAACTTGGATAAAGTTAACCAGTTAAACAGAGCTCCATCTGAGGCAGTATGAGAACACAGTAGAGGAGAATCCACAGGAATGACAGAAGCTTCAGTTCCTCTGTATCAAGTCTCTGAGCAGAAGACACACTCACAGAGTGAATCACCTTCCTGCAATATATACACAGTATGTTACATGGCAATAACAGTAACATTAACAAAAAACAAAAAATCAAAAAAACACACATTTGCTCTATTTAAAGGAGTCAAAAGTTCAAAGGTGAAGAGTAATGTCGTGATGGATATTTTGACCAGGTAAGGATTCTGGGGCCAGGTTCACATAAGTAAGGTTTATTAAAAAGAAAACTCTTTTTAAAAAGCTAATCCTTTGTTGTGAGGATGAATTCCCTTTCTTAACCGCTCTTAACTTTTGTGACATCTTTTTCTGAGGGATACTCAAGTCAAAGTGATTTTTTTTTCAAATGTTCTCTTTAACTTAAATTTTTTTTAAAATTAAGAGTAATATTTGGCAGAAACAAATACAGAGCATAGTAAATAGAACTGGCCATAACATATAATTTATCTTATAAAGGCAAATTAAACTGAAACCTACCTTGGTTTTTGTGAGTTGGTATCCTCTGCAGTTATCTCCTGATTATGACTATGTTGTTCCAGAGCATTCTTCTGCCTATTGCATTTTCCTTTTTTGAGATCTTTCTGTAACATGGCATCAGCATTGTAAACCTCAGTGGTGTAATCCTTCTGAATAATCTCACTGGCCTTCATGAAGTTCTCCTCAGAAAGTGACTTAACACCACTCTCTTTATCAATACTCTCTCTATTAACAAAGCAACTGTCCTTTACTTCAGCGGAATATCCTCCATCTAAAATGCTGTCATTCTCAAAATGAGAATTTACAACAGTTTTATTAACGCCTGCATATGTGAAGGGAGCAGTGTAGATGTCAGTCAGTTTATTAATATTTTGCAGTTTAACATTTGGGTCATTTATCTCTGACCCAATAAGTGTACTGGACTTTGGTTCTAAGTCCCTTGCAGCTGGGGGCATCATCCCAGTATGTTGTATTTTGGGCTGTAGGTGATAATCCTGGCATGGTTTATCTGTTTTATCATCCTGTAAAACAGCTGATTTAGCTGTAGAAAGCTGTGATGATGGACGATCTTGGACTTGTTCCTTGGAGGCTGACCTTCTTACATTCTGTCCGTTGCTGTGTATTTTCATGTCCTCTGCCTCAGTGCATGATTTCATCTGTAGATCATCATCACCAACAAATGTCCATTCACCTCCATTGTGGGACTTAAAGGTTGTGTCCAGTGGCATAACTGATTCAAAGGCTGTGCCTAAACCTAAGTTAGCTGCTGGTTCAAAGCTTGCGTTTGACATTTCATTTTTCTCAGACTCTTCTTGGTCCAACTCTAAGATGTAATTATAGGCATCCTCCTCATCAGAGTCCAGTGCTGAGAGTGTATAAATTCCCTCCTCTGAGCTCTCAGAAAACATGCCATCATCAATCTCCATCCCAACAGAAAGGTTCTCCTGGTTTGAGGGGCTCCAACACTCCCTCCCAGTGAAGCTGTGACCATTTGGCTCACTGAAGCTCTCCCTAGGACTTGATTTGACTCTGGACTCATCTTTTAAATCAACAAGTTTGTGTAGTGAACTGATAGAAGGCTGTTGCAAGCTGGAATCTAGAACATGGGTGCAGCACTCTGGCTCTTGACATTTGCAGAATGTAGAGCTAAGCCTCAAAGACTCTCCGTGGCTAGTCTCAGAAAAGCATTTCCTTCTTCTCGCAATTTCTGGGTAACAAGGGGTACTGAATGTGTTGTCTCTCAGTTCTTCTAAGATTCTGTAATGACTGCATGGTTCTGATATTTCATCCTATAAATGAGAGGATGTGTAAATGTGAACAAATAAGTCAGACATAGCAATTTTTTTCCCCACAGTGCAATGGAGACCAAATTAAACAGTAGTTACCTCTTCCTGATTAGGAAAATGCTGAGGGAACTGTGCCACGTAGATAATGATAGACTGCTCATCTGGTGCACTGACAGTTATATCTGCGTAGATATTGGTAGCATAGATAGAGTGTGAAGACATAAGTGACTAGATTGCTTTATGAGTGAAGCTGGCTTCGGGTGGTACGTATTACTTCTCTGCTGTATGATGGGCTTACCTTCGGGATCCAGTAGTGGACGAATCCCAAAGTTTTCATGGGCTATCGTGAAAGCCCGCTTTACATTGTCTCTGGGTTCGGTGGATAGTGCTGTCCTCATGTCCACTAAGTCGGGTTCAATTGATTTGATAAGTGCCAGAAAGGCCAACCCACTCCTCCAACTTTTACCAAAGTCCCAAACGTCAACCCCATATCTGGTGAGAAAATATCATAATCAGAAATGAGCAATTATTAAGATTTGCCATTTTCATCTCGTGATTTAGAAAAATACACACGCACAGACACACACACACACACACACACACACACACACACACACACACACACACACACACACACAATCTTACTTTGTGGTACGCTTTAGGACCCACAGCAGAAGGGTCTTGATGGCCCTTCCGCGATACTTGATGGTGCTAGGGGCTCTTCTCCTTTTTAAGGGCAGTGTGTTGGAGATCTCATCACAGGGTGAAATGGGAGAGTAACAGTTGCACACATCACTGACAGTGGATGAGGAGCTAAGGCTGGCAGTGTAGAAGAAGTATCTATGGAGGCCTCCTGTGACCTTCTTAATCTGCACGAGGACATGGGTTGACACGAATGAAAAACAAATGCTATCCATACATCGCTACCTTTTTTGTAAGCATTTTCTCTTCATGTGTTGGAGTATACTTTACATGGAAGAAAACGATAATATTCCAGATGAGCCTAAGAACAACAGATGGATTGCCATCAGCGACATCTGAGGCTTCTATGTTCAGAAGCCTGACCTATAGAGTGGCAAAAGAAAATGCGTTTAAAGTATGTTTAACAAATACTTTTGAAACGGGATGTATTCTGGAAAAATCTCTAAAACTTACATTTCTGTCCTCCAAGAAATTAAGGACTTTGGCAATATTGTTCAGTCTAAAAATGCGATGTGGGGATGATCTAAATCTGTAAAGCTGCAGCAGAACAATTCACATGGATTACATTCTCTGGACAGGCAACATATCTAAATATATAAATTTGTAAGACTGCTTGAAAACTGAAAACTCACCATTTTACATCCTGAGAGTTTTTCCAAAAGAGCCATAAGAATCTTGCCATCTTGAATATCTTTGAAGAGGTCATGAACCTTCACAGGAGGGTCACACTGAACACACCGAAAAAACTCAGTATTCATGTTACCAAACAATACACCCTGCTACGATCCTACTCTGGGCTCAGTTCCTCTACCTTGCAACCTTGTGTGCAATCAACAAAATTTTCTCCTGAATGCATGAGAGATCCATATTTTCACGAGGGCTAAATACATTTGTGAAATCTGCCCGTATATGTACATTTATGCAGTATTGTAACTAAAAAATAGGTCTGCAGTGTTAATCTACCATTTATTTACTTTGTGATCAGAGTATAATTCATGCAAAAACCACTTGGACATCTACTAACGACCAGACTTAAGGAGATTAACTGGCAAGCCTGCTATGTTGTTTATGAAGTGAGCCATAATTTACATAGAATTGTTCATTTGTGAGTATATGTTACATCCTCATTGCTATTATTCCTCAACTATTTCAGCTCTAATAACTACACCACTGCACATTTGACTAAAAAAGTTTCCATTTTGTTTTGCAACTTGAAGGCCAGGGGTCTTACACTGCTTTGTTCACTTGCATCACGTATAAATTGGACTTGCACTGAAGACTCAAGAATATTCGGTCTGAATGACAGCAATATCTCACAAGTCTTATGCTAGACATGGCAGGAAAACGTAATTTTTCATTAACAAGTGGTATAAGAATCACAAAACTGATCCCGTGGTCAAATGCACAAATAAACTGGAGTGATTCATGAGAGACATGTGCTTTCGATCTTTTTATTCAAAGTCTTAACAATGTTAAGATTTAGGGCCAATGTATTGAATGTCTGATGTCACTCATAGCGTACCGTCTCCAAGTGCTGATTAATCCACCTGGTAAAAGTGCGCCTTCGGGTGTCTTCTCTCTCTCCTGTGAGACGGAAGCCAGATAAGGATCTTTTTCGAAAGAATGTCGTATTAAAACATTACAGCATTAAGCATACACACTTATTTTTAAGTGGTGGAAAAACACAGGTGACTTTCATTTCTGAAAAAAAATTCGTAGTTGACGACCAGAGCAGGTGAGAACAAGTTTTATCTGGGATTTGTCCCAGCCTGATACACAGTTTCGTTAGTGCGCTGAATAAATAAATAAGAAGCCCTTAACAAAATCTATCCTATACTATCAAATCCTCCAAACTATCGAACCCACTAAGTTTTCGATTCGATGGAATGGCCACTTAAACGATTTTAGTGGTCATTCTCAGCACTGTAAACACACTCCATTGGGAATGCAAATGTCAGCAAGACCAATAATCTCAGTATGTGGTAGATGGAAAAAAAGAACTAATTTCAAACAAGAATACAAGAATACTTTACAGACATACTTTTAATACTTGTACACTATGATATGTTAGTTGTCTCACTGCTATTTGCAACCCACGGTTGCGTAAGTGGACAGGTATTGATACGGAACCGAAACTCGAGTTTGTACGCTATTGTTATTTACTGAGGAGAGCAAAATCTAAGTACTTTTTAAACAGATCGGATTTACATGGAAACCGTGGGTTTTTGATGAAAAGGAATTTATGAGCTGGTTTTGTCACCTACCTTGAGATTTTGATTTGCGCCTGTCGCTGTTTGAACCGGTATATTTCTGGTGTGCGAAAGAGCCGCTGACGGTGAGGTCTGCCATTTATGTCACAGTGAACGCGCTGCCCACAAAAAAAGTGAAATGACAATATACTGACGTATTTTATCATCAGTTTTCTACAGCCTTCGGCGCAGTAACTTGGTGTATCCTTTTGGCAAATGTCAAAATAAACTTGTGCACTCGGAATCCGAAAAAAGGATCAGGGTGAACTGCCTGTACTTGCCTATCACCCGCCTCCTAACTCATAGCTGCTACAGCATACCTAAGTTAAGGTCGGTGTGTGTACTCATTGCTGTTAATTAACTCTCTAACATCTGCGGCATTAGTCAAAAGGCATAAACTTTGTCACTATTTATTATAATGTATAATGATCATCAACATAATACTGAAATTCTACATGTCAAGATATGATCGCAATATTGCTATCCATAAAATTTCCTAAATGAATCCAGTACATTTAGGGAATATGTATTAAAGTACTCTTTTAAAGTTCAAGGTATGCAGGGAGTATCAATCTTTTGGAATATGAAAGACCTTTTTTTCATAATCATACCTTAATGTACAGATGCTGGGCAGAGAATGGTGAGATGAGAGGAGCAAGAGAAATCCAAGGACTATAAGCCGTTGCCAAGTACACCATTCATGATTCAACAAGACAACGCTTACGTATTGTCAAGTCAAAATATTGTCTTTTAGTCACGTGACAGCGATGTTTCGCCACATTTCACAATGTGAAAAGTTTCGTTGTTTGTCTGGGTTTTGAACAGACACAAAGTGAAATAATGACACAGGAAATCGTCATGTTTTATACATGTTTTGCTTATATGTAAGGCTTGCAAAAACATTTATTTCACAAAAATATTCATGGATAAAACACATGGATAAAACATTAAGTGCAGTAAAAGAAAGAAAATGCTTGAACAGGTAGGCAGAGACACTCCCACACACAGAAGTGACTTAATTTGCAGGAACTTTTTTATTTCTCTTATGTTAGCCTAGCACAATGTAAAGGGAATACTTTTTTGTGTTTTTGTACATAGGAAATTAACTGCAGTGCTAAATGGTATTTTCAAGCCTGGGACCAGTCTGTTATTTTCCTACATCTCTGACAGAATACACTGGTTATAATACCCTGGATACATTGTTGTTCTTCCCAGTGTTGCATCTCTCTACGTGGGTGGTAGAGCATCATGGCGTAACATGAACCTGAACGAGTGGGCAAAGTTGTTTGCAAGGTTGCAGCTGGTGCTGTCCTCATGTATTACAGGTAGAGAGACTGCCAGGAGCAGCAGACAAAGCAACAGAAACTGCAGGGTCAGTGCTGTACGACACACACGCCACAGGAACCCTGAGCGCCTCTGTTGCAACACACACACACACACACACACACACACACACACACACACACAGCCATGAACACACAGACACACACACGCACACACAGACAGACACAGAGAGAGAGAGAGTGAGAGAGAGAGAGAGACAGAGAGACAGACAGACAGACAGACAGACAAAAATACACACACACCAGCTGAATTTACCCACCTGGTTAGGCCACAAACACATTAATTTCTGTTGGTTTCATTACACTTTTAACAGGAACCAGAAATGTCTCTGTGTTTGTTTAGCTGTCTTACCTTTCTGATTCTCAGTGGTCTCTCAGAACACATCTTACAGTCCTGTAAGATAAAGTAAGCATTTTGAACAAGTAATAGAGCAGAAAATGTCATAACCACACACATTCAAGTTCAGTGAATGTGTTACTTCAGTTATCTGTAAGAGAGCACTGCGCCTGTAAATAGAAAATATCATTCTGTTCATTCTATGATAGCTATTTACTTTAGTCTACCTGGTCATTAATACCCCTAACGTAATTTCACACAGCTAACTAGCTACAGAAATGTTCTGGTTGACCAGCTTACGTCAGCTAGCTCTCCTCACCAGCAATAACAGCATTGGTCATGTTACTGCTGTAACCACGTGAAAAATGATCGAAAGACTCAGATCCTGTGACTGGTAGCTAGCTATAATTCATGAACGAATCATTACGTTCCTATTCTGAGCCGAGGCAGCCTGTCACGCGAATAATGAACGAGACCCAAACTCATGATTCGTTAACGAATCAGTTGTTCCTGCACTGAGAATATGAAGCGGTCATGTGACAAGTAAATGGGAGACTCAGACCTGAAGACCTGTTCGTGGACGAATTGTAACTGTAGCTGTCACAATTCAGATGAACGAATCAAGTAGTGCGCATGCGCTGCCCAGGGAAAAATGAACAAATCGCTCACTGAGACGACTCGTTACTCCCGAGTTATACAAAAGATTCAGAATGAACGAATTTTTCATGCATGACACATCACTAATGAGTGCCATATCATGAACACCAGATCCTTTAGTTTAATCCCCTTAACCCCTAATATCTGAGGGCTTGTTAAGAACATAAAAAAAAACCCATACATTAAAATTGTACCATATTCTTAGAGAAGTTGCAAACTGAACATCCTTTGTTTTCTCAATAATCACCTTTTGTACTAAACGTATCCCCATATTTCTAGCCTTTCTGAGATTGGTCCTGTAGAGAGTCCAGTTATGTCTCAGCTCATCCAGCGTTTGTCCGTCCAGCTGTCCCTCGGCCTGTGCCACACACAGGCGCTGGAACAAACTCTGGCCATGTGCAAGATGTGACTGCAACTCCTAAAGTGAGATTCACAAACCAAGACAAAAACACTATTGCTTTCATAAACGGCTATGAACTGTTGATTTTTGCGGTCCGGGTTCGATCTCACTGAGGTAACTTTAGTGTCTCGGTGCGAAACAGTTCATATTACGTGGAACTCTCCTGACTGAAAAAGGGCTAAGACAATATCAAGTGAAACAAGTGTACATAGTTATCAAACTTTTTAGGTCTATATTTGTACTCTCTCACCTCCAGCCTACGTTGTCCTTCCTCCAGCTGTTTAGAACTCAGAGGTCCCTGGTGCTTGAGCAGTCTGGAAAGTTCTCTGTTCTCCCCATGTAGCCAGGTCTCAAATACCTTTCTATGATTGCGGGGGCTATCATCATACTGGAGCTCCCCTGATCTGCCCTGAGGAAGGAAAGAGGAAAGAAAGCTCTTCAAAGGATCTCGGTCATGAATATAGATGGTGTGTATCCACACAATCACCCATTTTTCCCATTTTCTCCTTTTTTTTTTACAGTGAGCTTCCAAACTCTAATCACTAAAGCTAATAAATTCTGTTATTTCCCCTCTGTGTCTGAGGTCCTGTTCCAGGCTTATCCTGTTCTCCTCTGACTCACAAACCTGACTGGAACTTTTGAATTAGGCAGTTTTGACTTTATTGATAATTTCCTGAAGAGAGCTGAGTTGACCTAAGGCCCTGATCTGCTCCACCTACATGTGAAACCGAATCTTTTGGCAGCCCATCCATCTGTGACAGTTTGCTCCATGCTTGGTTGTGTTCTGTCAGAATGATTTCATGCTGCCTCAGTGGTCTGTGTTTCATCAACAGACTGAAAGAGAAAACAGCAAGTTAAGCACACCCATCTAAGTTACACTTCCAACAACAGCGATATGAGAAAAAAAATAGCTTCTAAAAAATTGAACTGTTTTTCAAATGGTTGTAGCTTCTAATTGCCAAAGGAACTCTCATGAACCCACCTATTTAGCTGGACACTGAGGATATGCATTGAACTCCAAGACTGTGTGAGTTGCTGTAATTCATTTAAAACGTGACTTTGTCCATCTTCAGATGTCTTTGCCATTACCTTCTGTCCCTGAGCCTCCACTAAGTGTAGCTGGAGTTCTCTCTCTACAAACTCTCCCACCACAGTCTAGTGCACACAGACAGAAACATAAACAGCAGGTCTGACTGAAAGAAGCAGACAGAATACAGAGCAGTACTGATTCCTTTAAAAACAGTAGGCTAAGTCACTGTTTTTACTGCATGCAAGTCATTGGTCTTGCTCATGCTAACAATGCGCAATGCTCAATGCTCATGCAAAACAATGTACAATGTACCTACAGCTTTAGCAAGCATGGTCACAAAGAATCTGTGAGGCATCCTAGTTCAAACCATTTCAAAAGGTCTTGCTCTTTACCATGATAAAAATGAATACAACCTCTAAATGCACTAATTACACACAGTTCACGGTTCAGGTTCAGGTTCAGGTTCTGAACAGCTGGCTGAGAGATCGATAAATTTCCGAACCTCAGCATCAATGCGGCAGTCTTCTACTCTGCATTCTCCAGTAGCATCACAGAACGTGTCCAGCCTCCGTCTTATTCCTACCATCCATTTGTTGAGGTCCAGCAGATTCTCCTTGAAGTCTTCATGTTCCTTCACATTCTGCTTGCTCTCCTTCATCTTAACCTGAGGAACACATACACGCAATGTGGCATTAAAGCATTATTTCTTTACTATGTCAAATGCCTCACACAGTTCCGTAGTTTAATGCCGCGTCTCTTGTTATTTCCGAGGAGAGAGAGATATTGCTTTGTATTTGAACGTTGTGGTCCATTACCTTCACGCAGTTAAGTTGAGCTCTCCATTCTGCAAGAAGAAACGTGAATGTCTGTGTGTGTCCAGGGTTTCCCATAATGAGTTTTTCGAGGGACGTGATATAGGGTCCTAAATCTTCTAGCTCCGTCATCATCAACTAAAAAGGGAGATGCATTTTAAATTGTTTTAGAAATATCTGAGGATCTGACCACAACTCAACTGTATTAAAGTAATTTTGAAATACACGAATAACATACACTGAAGGCCTCGTGTGTTAGAGATACAGAGAATATGTGATCTGGAAATGCTCACAGTTAGTTGGTTATACTGGTTTCTCTTTTCCTGTATGCTTGGTTGGAGCAAATCCACAGAGTTTAGGAGTTCTCTCAGTGCAAACAGTTTCCTTATGGTAGTTTGATACATTTCTTCAAACTTGCTCATTCTTTTCTGTAGTCCCTGAAAGTGGTGGATTTGTCACAATGAAAGAGTTTACAAGTTCCAAACCATCCACTGTTGCATTTATTTACATATTAAGTGTATAACACACACACGTCATCTAGAGTTTAATTTAACAAATATTATTTGTACATCTCTAAATGTCATATGAGCTCTGCAGCACTTCCTCAGACATTTGCTACAATCACACAGCAGAGGGCGCTCAAGGCTGAAAGTAAGTTCCAAAACCAGTAAATACTGGCTGATTTACCTGCAGATGAGTTGTCTTCTCCAGTAACTTATCCTGGACTTCAGTCCTGTCCCTCACCACTAAGAGGAGCTTATCAGTGAGGTTTTGAGTTTCATTTGGGCCAAGCACACATTCGGTCAGTTTTAATCGCGTCAGCTGCGTGTTTAGTCTCTCTTGCAAAGTACTGCCATACTGCCGCAGTTCCTGTTTGAAGAAAATTAGCGTGCAGCAAATGTAATTGTATACATGAGGAGCTTTGAACCATCAGCTGAAAACTTCAAAATTAAACATCACAAAGGAAGGGACATGATGTAATTTCCAACACCAACCAATTATGCTCCATTTCAGTATCCAATCAAACTGATTTGTGAAAGACAGAACTAGTGCATTACTTTGGCTCTAATAGTCCACAACTGGTATGACACAATTCATTTACATATTTGATCACCTTTTAAATATTCAGAACAGTCAAAGTCTGGGAATCATAGCAGGGAGATGAGTGTAATATAAGCGTACTATAATCTTCAAGCTATTAGGAGCTGTGTAAATTTGTGTATAAAGCTTGAGAACAAACAAGAGGCAACTGGTGGCTGACTGTTCCTATGTGACATCAACAGTTTTGACTCTCAAGTCTTTCACTGAATGAGTAATCTGATAAATATAGTTATTTAACAGATAGCTACATACAAACCCAACAATGAATACACATACTCAACCCAAGAAAATTCAGTAGCATGAGATCATGAGCTTAAGATGCAGACAAAAAAAAAAAAAAAAAAAGCTAGTACACTTTGTCCTCTCTGATCACAAATTGGGCCTGTTTTTCCTAGCCGAGGTTTGAGAGAGAATATTTAAGCATGTCAGGGTGGGGAGTGAGCCTGAGAGAGTGTTACAGTACCTCAATACTCTTCATGAGCATAGCAATGTGGCTAATTTCAGCTGATTCCTCTGACATCTCCAGGAACTTGGTGGCCTTTTGTCTCCACTGGCTAAAATCTTGGAATAGATCTTGTAAACTCTGATGAAAGTTTGATTTCATTTCCAAAAACAGCTTCGACGCCCGATGTTTCACTCTGTGCAAATATTGATAACAACGTGTACAGCGCAACAAAGCAGAAAGATGTATTCCAGTTGTAGACAAAATGAAGAAATAAATCTAATTTATTGAATGCATCTTACAAGTTACCCACTCACCCATGAAACTCCTTGATAACAGCCAGGACCTCGTTAAAAATGGAAGTTGCGTTACGTGACTGCTTGATTAGCTCCCCAAGTCGAATCTTCAGCTGTTCCACACGAGGTCCTTCTGATGTCACCATATTGTAAACATTCTAGGAGAAAGAATTTAAAACAAGACAGTTGACAGGGCCTTGGACAGTATTCAAGCTTATTAAATTAATTATATGCCTTTTTATATAGTGAAGTGATATGTTAAGAGTCTATGTAACAAATCAGTTTATCTACCTGAAAACCTATTGTTGGTAAGTATGGTTTCAATGGACACTTCCACTACCCTATGTGCAGTAACCTTATGACTGCATTTTGTTTTAGAGGCCCTTGAAATAAGGTCCTTATTTCACCGGTAATAAACATACCACATACTCTGGATGCTTTATGACTTTTGAATTTTTCTAATAGCTGTGGCGGGTGTTGCCTGTGCATGTGGCTTCGCTTAAACACACTTTAAACACACTTTCAGAATGTTCCCTCAGGTACTAAGCCTGCAGGACTAAATTCTTGTCAGTCTGAACAAACCAGGGACAGGCCCAAAGAGTTAAATCCATCACTGATGTACTCTGCAGTGAAGGGGAAGGGTAGTCTTTAAGACAGATGAGGGTGAAGTCCGAGAGCAAAAACACACTGCCTGAAATGCATTCCACAGAAGCAGTGAGTGGTGATTGAAGACCCCATGTTTACATTAAATCCTTTTTTTTTTTTTTTTTTTTTTTTTAGTTGTCTGATTGTTCAGATACTTTCCCCTAATCGCTTGTTAATGTTTTTTTTTCCCCAGAGAAATCTTCTCTGAAGGCATGGATTCCTTCAATTTTGCTATCTCTGTGATCTCTGTGATTTGATCTCTGTGATTTGAGAATATTGTTGAGCAAATTATGTTCTCATGGTATCATAGTTAAGGAACAATGGCAGGAACAGAGGTGAAAATGAAGTTGAATGCAGTACACTCTGATATCCTCTGCCAGTAACCACTGCAGCATTACTGCACTTCTTATGAGTGTATCTAAGTACTCCAATATATGTTCAATGCAAGACTACAGTAATGAAGCTTGCTTGGCTGGATTCTCAGATGCAGGTTAATCCAAGTCCTACAGTAAATTGCACTAAAAAAAAATGAATTGCCAATTAGAATGCAGTTCAATCCAGGACCAGCCTTGATACTTGTCTGAGAAAACATCTTATCAGCTTCATAACAATGTAATAATCTGGTTGTATTCTAAAGGTAGTGCATGTAAGAAAGCAGCCTCTTGACACAACGGATTACATCCGTAGCAGCTCTTACCACTGTCTGCTGCCAATCTCTTGCCATATTATTCTCTCTCCTGCTTTGGGTGTCCTCCTCCAACTCCTTCAGCTGCTGGTTCAGGCTCTTCACAATGGCATGAAGCCGAGTGACCTCCTCATGTAGCTCCTCACACTGTGAGACCAGGGCCTGTTGAGAAAGCATGCTGGAGCGCTTGCTCTCCTTCTCCTGTAGGACGCGCTCTCTCAGACCTTCCCAAGCTTGCCTCAGAGCCTCCATCTCTCGCACCACCTGAAGGGATCCATCCGGCGAAGAGCAAGCCTTCACCTCCTCTGCTACGTGCTCCATTTGTTGCAGGAGCTCCTCTTTACCACTAACCTTCTCAAAGATCTCCTGAGGAAGACATAAACAGTAACCTAAACTAACCTGTTTAGAACAAGGGAAAATTTTGATGGCTAAGCTATACTACAGGAAAATGTTGAAGGCTAAGTCTCTGTGTATTTATTTATTTATTCAGAATTTAAGAAACACTCATATTGAAGATTCCTTTTTAAGTTGAATATTTATAAAGTGGGCTAGCCTTAAAATAGTAAAACAGTAACTTGTAAACGAGTAAAGTTTCCCTTTAGTATATCTATTCTTTTCCCCCCACAGACCTATTCCTTTTGAAAAGGCAAGGTCTATTCATCTCTGATAATTATGAAAAATCTGACAATAAAATATTATTACTATAGACTACAGGGAGATGAGTGTAATATCAGCGTACTACAAATGAAAGGTATTTAAAAATATCCCCAAGTACATAGGTAAATGTTTTATATGCTATATATCACATACCTCTACTCCATACATGAACAAGTACTCTGTTAGTGAACAATCAGAATTTACATGGGAGCACTGGTGCAAGAAATGAGTGTCAAATGAGACAAATATAACCTGGAGTGTGCTGTTCTTGTCTTCAGTTGATTTCTCATCCTCCAAATACTGATTTAGTTCATGGTTTTGAGTTGCCAGCCAAGCTTGAAAGTTCTGTACCGAAGAATTATATGTCTGCTGCTCTTCAACTATCTTTTCCAGCGTTGCCACTCTCTCCTACACAAGAGAAAATATTGAGTTAAAGCGAAGAGATTACCAAAGTTATTCGTTCAAATAAATATATGTATATGACTCAGGGGCAGAAACAATGAAGGACACTCTAGTCTGAACATCATTACATGTAAACATGTCCAAACAGTTCAAGGTTAATTACAGCTGGGTGTAACAAGCACTTATGAGGTTTTTTATGAGGTTTCTGACCTTTAAGTGTGGTTCACCACAAAAAAGACAAAACAACCAAATAGAGAAAAACATTCACATATTCCGAATGCCCACTGAAGGGCTAAATTTTGGGGGAAAGCTCCCAGACTTTGGTCCATAATGTAAAGGATGGTTAATGCCACCTGCTCTCTGCAGATGCCATGAGTGTGACAGAGGATGACACATCAACAAAAAGTTTTGTGGCTGGCAATCATGCCAACATGATCAATCCAGACAACAAAGTGAGAATGTATCTGTACTCAAAGTGGGTGTGGAAGCCAATTCTAACAAGACAACTTAGCCTAAAGCAAAATTTGTTCACACGTATTTTTAACCACATACCGCTTTGTTAAAGCACAGAGGAGTGAACTTTGGAAGACCTGGTGTTGTATTTCCTGGTAGTAGAAGGTAACATGCTATCAATTTACAACACCCTGCAGTATATTGCTTGAAATGTTAGTGTCGTGTTTGTTAAAAAACAAACAAACAAAAAAAACCATCAAAAAGTGACGTGTTCTCTGTTGTTTGATTTGCTTAACAACTGCAGAATGAAATTCTTGCATTTGAGATGAACACTACAACTCCTCTGTAGGTTCTGCACACATTACAAAGCACTGAAATAATCAAACTATATACCTATTACCAGAACATGCACTTTCAATAAGCACCGAGGGATCATTTGCACCTGTTTAGAAATTCTAAGACATTCAAATATGCAGTTACTCAGGTAAACCCACTGGAGTTATGTCAAGTATATATGTCATGTGTCATTGGGAACAGTACCAACTAGATAACGAACACAGCACTTCACCACTACAAATCTAACCTCATGGTTCTCACCTGTGCCTTGTGCAGAACCTGTCTATAAACATCCTGGAGGTTCTCCATTGCTTGTGGTTCCAAGCTTGGGTCCTGAGTCTTGCTGTGTAGGGTGGCGGCCTCATCAAGTAGTCTCTCTAGAGGTTCTGCATGGTGCTGGATATCTATCAGAAGCACGCGGTGCTGATCCAGCTGCCAGAGTTTCTCTCTGGTCCCAAGCTGCAGCTCCGGGTATCGCATCACTTCCGAGTGCACTTTGGTCAGCCATGACCAGAAACCTTCGTATGCGCGTACATATTCACACCAATGCAGCCAAACCCACTTCACTCGGCTGTGATGGGAGATACACACACATCTCTCGTCATATAAATTTGGTCATATCCCGTAACAATCGCAACAAACATAAAACACTTACATTCTATGATAACGTAGAGTGTGCCACTGTTCTAAGTCAAACTGTCAAATTCTTACTTCCTTTGACTGTAACGGGGTGTGAACCAATTTAAAAGAGCCATCTACAGCTGCAGATCACACTGTCATGTTTACACTCCCGGTATTTACCGGAACTTCAGTGCAGGCTGAAATCTACAAAAATAACCTCACGTGAGGAGGAATATCATGCATTTCTCTTTCCTCACACTCTACAAAGCTGATTAGTTAAAAACTCCCATGGCTATAAAAGTATGACTCGGTAAGAAAGTCCTCCGGGGGAGTGGTCCTAAATCCCCCTCCTGGGGATGCACAACACAGCACATTTTCTCTCTGGCTCAGCATTATCACACCTGACTCAGTTACTCTGCTGACCAACTGGCCCTCGGCTTTTTTTTTAACCAGGTGTGCTAGTGCTTAGCGTTAGCTTAAATATGCAGCTCAGTGGCTCCCTAGGACTGGAGTTTAGAAACACGGCACTTGGTATTGTTATTCTGTGGTTATCTTGTTTAAGCTACATGGCAAAAGTTTAGACATCTTGTTTGGTTCAAAAGTGAAGATGAACTAACTGACTGACAGCTATGATATTGGGGTTTTTTTTTTTCCCCATTACAGAAAAGCCCATTAACTCCCTGCTGCACCTGTGACAATGGATGATATATGTGGACGTCTCCTCCCACAGCGTTTTGAGTTCTCTCAGCTTGGAGCGTGTCTCAGCCCTTGTCTCTTCACTGCCATTCTGGATCAAGGGCTTTGAAGCTGAAAGAACCATGTCTACCCTTGCGATGCCTTCGTGTTCGAACTCACAGATCTCCTGATGTAAAAGCAGGATGTGTAAAACCACAATTTTGTAGCCCAAAAATATTTTAGTTTAGTTTCTTGGGCTGTCTGTCTTAACTGATGCCATCTTAACTGATGAAATTGTCTATGGTGGAGTCTGTTGATTTTACAAGTAAATCATCTGTATGTTTTATTTTTTCACTATAAATTGATATGACAGCGACACTCACAGCTTGTCACTGTGCAAACTCGGAATAGTTTCACATTTACGTTTAGTGGGTGGATAACAAAGATACAGTAGGTTGGACAAGAGTTGTTACCTCTGTCTCTCGTACCCGACCCTCCAGAGCTTCCATGGGTCCCTGTGTGTTGTCATTGGATTCCAGCCTCGTCTGTATCTGTTTAATCCAGCAGAGGGCGCTGTCCAGACTCTGATCAAACTCATCTTGCTCCTGCTGAGTCATTTTACAATGCTGGCAGGAGTGATAATTTAGTTCAGGTGGCTAACGAGCTGGATCCTGAAACATTTTGCAATATTTGGTCTGTAACTGTATTTCACAGTCTCCAGATTGCTCTCCTCTAGTTATAGAGCACAAGTCTTGTTTATTACCTTTGGTTTCCTCAAACCCAACTCAAACCAAAACACTGTGCTTGAGACCATGCCAAACAATGTCTGGTTTAATGATTTGAATATACCCAGGAATAACACAATATCTACCTCGCCCAGCCAAAATGCAAAGTAGGTTCTATCATAGCTAGAGGTTGGGGGTGGGATGGGATTGAAATTGCCATTATACTCTTCATTTTCCCTCTGCTATGTCTACCTGCTGTTACTACTATATTTAAATTTAATGCTTTGAAACTCGAAGTGAATATAACAATAACACATCCATAGCATAACTCAACATGGAGATGTCTTGAACTCTTTTCTCCCCTGCTCGCCTTAGCTGACAAAGTGAAAGCATAGATTAACCTACGTGCGTGCTGTTTTCTAAGGAACCGAATATTCAAATATACTTGTACTCCACGTTTTAACTGAAGCGATCAAGATATTAAACAAACAAACAAACAAACAAACAAACAACCAAAGCAAAAAAGAACAAACAAACGAAACAAAAAATTACAGGCTATTAAAATTCTTATAGTTTGAGTGGCTATAAAACAAAATGCACAATGCAACACAATGCTGTCCTTTTTCAAAACACGAATAAAGATTGGACACATTGAAAATGACCGTGATACGTCAACTATAAAATTTTTCTCGGTCACCTGATACTTGAGAGAACAATTTTGGAAAGCAAAACCTTTTAGTTTAGCCTTACAGGTCAATGAACAGCAACCGAAACACTTACCCGGTGCTTATCAGTCGATGATAGAAAACGATAGAGAGGGCATTAATGGTAATATTTAAGCCACTCACCTGTTCGCGATACAGCTTTCCACATGTGCTTATTTTTACTTCAGTAGCACTAAAACAGGTACAGTCTATGAAATACAAAACCCCTCCCTCTCAGTGAATAGAGGAACTTGTATGACTACAACGCCAGCGTTGCCAGAAACGATGCGTCCGCTTACCGACAGCCATACTGTGGCATTATGGTGATGGGAAGTTCGGATCTTTTTACTGACTCGGATCTGTGAAACTCGTTCAGTAAAATAAACGAATCTTTTTTTCAAGTCATTCGTTCATTTCGTTCACTGGAGCTAGTGTGGCACTGTAGCTGTCATCTGACAGAAAGACAAACATTAAGAGCAACATGTTTTGCTTCACCTGGTAAAATATAACACACAAGTTCACTTTTGTTAAGCTCTTAAGCAACCTTTTGGACCATAGCCTTCTGAGTTATTCAGCTGATAATGACTGATAACTTAATTTGCCCGTGTGAAAGAATTATCATTATACGATTCACTTTAGCCTGCCGGGTCATTGAAGACCCGTAGTGTATGAACACATTCCAACGGAAAGGCAAATTAAGCATCCATTCAATACCCTAGTGGAAATTCCAGTTGAAAATCCAGTAGCTAGTCTATTGGGATGAAATGGTCTCAAATGGTCTGTACTGGTTTCAATTGGTTCCAACTGGGTTTTCAGATTCTAATGGTTTGTCCAGTTAAGAATACCAGTTGAAACCATTTAAAACCCATTTAGACCAACAGAGCCATGGGCAGTGGCTGCTTCACCAGTTCATCCCAGTTGAAACCAATAGGATGTAACTGGTGTTGTCTGCTATTCATGTCAACAGGAAACAATTGGTCTCAACCCGGGTTCAACAAACCCGATACCTGCACTTGGTGAGAAAGTGCTGTAAATTGAGAATGCACTCAAAAATAATGAAATATAATGAAATGAATTGTTTGATTCATCAGTTAACAACGAACAAAGTGCACTAAAGAGAATACATTGTTTTTTGAAAATGTCAAGTAATTTGTAAAACGTTTTAACCGTTAGTGTTTCTTTTAAAAATAATTGTTTTTAAACTGAACATGAATTCATATTCAGTTTAAAAACACTAATTTTTAAAGTTGTATATTGCTTAAAGAAAGTTTTCTGCCTTCCTACTGGTCAATTTTTATCAGTTGTATTTTGCCGGCTATAAACTGACCAAAGAAGTGCACACACTGTTCATTTGGACATGATCACTACATACTGAAACAATTATAATACATCAGAGCAGGCATTATGATTACACGATCAGCTTGTCCTCCGTCTTGACTGAAGAGATACCTGGGAAGGGGGCGTGGCTTCTAGCCCTTCTTGAATAAACTGATTATAGCTACATAGCTAATGTTAGCCATCCAGCTAACAAGCATTAAATATCTTTAAACAGACTCTCGCTGGGAACTGCCAGTTGTTTCCGGTTAAGATGTTCACATATGCATGGTATGTGCGTAGGAATAAATTTTTCGACTAAGTGATTAGGCGCATGTGCAGAGCGGAACTCGCTGTCTGCCTTCTGTCAAGTCTTCAGGCTCAGAGCAGTAGAGAGAATAATAGCTCTTTTCCACTAGTGTGGTGCTGGTGCCGGTGCCGGCTTGGTTCCCGCTGAGCACAGGCACGCATTTCCACAGGTTTGGGAACCAAATGTGACGTCATAGCCCGTTCTCTGGTTGCGTGGCGGAAGTGGGCATTATTTCGGCGAGGAAGCAGCAACAACCATGGCGGACCAAGAGCATCTTCTTCTTCATGGCGCAGTGTTTATGAACTTACTTTTACCTCTGTTCAGGTTCACCGCAGTAAAATGTGCACACATGCGTAGTACAAATCGTGCAGGAATAAATTGTTTCCGATTACGTCGGTACGCACATGTGCAGAACGGATCGTGCTTCGGAGTATGAATCGTGGACTATCCCTATCTGTGCTGCTACAGATATGGATATGTTTCCATGTTTGTGAATCCTGCGCTCACAATGGCAGGGACTTTTTGTCACCAAGTCGCTGTCACTTGCAGCCAGCTTGTGGGCGTTGCTAACGTAGTTTTTAGAAAGTGGGCTACAGGACAGGAGATGTATCAGTTTTCCTAAGAATAAAAAGTATAGCCTATACTAACAAATATTACAAATATCTATTATATGTTATGTTTCTTTATACGCTATATTTGTCGTCTTTGCTATATTCATCGTGAAGCTGTATGTTAATTTCAGCGGCTTGGCGACACAGCGACAAAAAGTCGCTGCTGGCGTGAGCGCGGGGTTACACAGACCCGTTAGTGAAAGAAGCTGAGCCTGCGTGGCGCGCATGTGCGACCGTGGGAAAGAATGAATACTTCACGATTTCTGACTCCCGAGCCAAACAAACGATTAGTTCAGAATGAACGAATCGTTCACTAACATCACTAGTGGCATATTCAATGACAAAGAGCTAAGGGGCTGAAAATCGTTTGGCAGAAATGCTTAGCCAGACTGATGATGCAGTCGTTGCTTCCATATGAGGTCGAGATCTTGATAAACCCAATTTGTCAAGTTACTTTAAACACACTTGCAGCCAACGGCAGGGTAGGCCTATATTGGAATTTCGAACATTTGTGCGGCTACTATCTTTACATCAAAACAAAAAGCAGTTTCGAAAATAGTGTTTTATTTTAACTTTTCATAAGTTTACAGACTGTTAAGTAATCAAAACATAAAGTTTTATGCAAGTATTTAGGCCAGAGAAAAAAAAAACTCGTCGTATGGTAGCACAGCGTTCCGACAGGACAGTTTCCTAGGGAGAAAAAAAGAAACTTATCAGCCAGCAACACTGAAACCGGACTCGATAATAATAGGTTTAAACAATTTGGTGGCAACTAAAGTTAGTTTGTGGCAACTAAAAGTGTCTGTAAAGGTGAGCTCTCCAGTATAGACAATATCGGGTTGCCTGTTGCTCTGCCTGTTTTTAGATAAGTAACGGCACAGAATCGGACCGTCACCGCCGTGGAAACAGGATGCTCGATGTACAAAGAATATCGCACGAAGAACTTCTAAAACTCCAGAAGTCCCGCCTTAGCTTCTTATTTTTTACTGTATGCAATTCTGTTTTGCCAAAAGCCACTTTGATGCGCTCGAGGCCGCAACAAAATTGCAATAATTACCTTACATTTTTCATGTTAGAGACGGGGACTCACTCAACAGCACACTGGTCTTAAAGCTTTGACTGGTGACAAGCAACTTGCAAGGAGATATGCTGCCAAGAGGGTTCAGAGACCTGGAGTCAACCAGACTACTAGCTAGCAAGCTTAGTTGACCACTACATGAGCGAGTCCCTGCTTACTTTCACAGAACGCTAGTTAACTTACGATACTACTTACGTGGTTATGTCAATAAAGAGCCTCAAAACCTTGCCGTCATCCGAATGGATTTGCATCTTTCAAGGTGTGATATGCTCCAAGTAGCAGGTCCATTCTTCCTCTGTGGCTGTGGAGCGCTTTTCGGACGCAACTTTAAAGATACATGCCGCCGCCTAGTGTTTGGTGTTTGTATGCAAGGACCCCCCCCCCCTTCCCCCGCCTTTTTTTCCCCCTACAGCTCATGATAGCGCTTGATCCTACTTTGATCTAACGAGTTATTCTGATTAACTTAAACAGATTAATGAGATCATTTCACAGTACAGTTATTTAGTCGTGTAATATGAGTGTATGTCTAACAAAGTGCCTTTAAATAGTTTTTAAAATTATTTTGCTTTTCAGTTGCTAAATTAGATGTATTAATGCCAGTCCCTTGGCTCTCTAAACTGGTCTAAAAATAACTCCCACTCCAGCAGATGGCAGTAAGGCTTACAACTTGACAATTACAGTTTCATCAGTTTTCTCAAGAAAAAGATATTTTCATTGAGCATTAGAACTTGACATTGCATTCAAACTCTCTCTCTCTCTCTCTCTGTCTCTCTCTCTCCCCCTCTCTCTCTCTCATTCACACACACACACACACACACACACACACACACACACACGTGCGTGCACACACAACTCAATTTGTAATCAATACCAAATGAGTAGTGTGTGAGTATTGAAGTACCTGAAAATACACTATAAATATATTCTGTACAACATTGACACGATCTGTGCAAAAAATGATTTTTTTTGTATAAACCACAAATACTCGCATGGAAAACTGTTTAAAAAAAAGTTTTATTTGACAGTTGTGACAGTGTGTGTTTGTATATGTGATCTTTGGTTGAGGTAATACGACACATCATGTCTGCCTTCGTGCGCACAGACGCAACCTGATGGTGTTCTTCGGGAATAAAACAGGCTTGATGGGAACAAATGGAGTGTCAGAAAGCTCTCTCACTGCTGGACCATCCTATGAGAGCACAATTTCATTCTAATTTATCCTGCCACAAGACACATCTTTTACATTCGGATGATTCCATAAGCAAATCCATCAGAATAGAATATAAAAAATGTAAGATTTTTTTTTTTAAGATTTCCAGATTACAAATGAACAGACAAAGTCCTGTTTTCTCTCTGTGGTATGAAGTCTGAGAAGTAAAAAGGGAGGTGTTTAAACTAGCTCCGCCTACCTCCTCAGCTTTGAACCTTTTATTTGTTTCATTTTGAATAAGGGGGCCAGCCCTCTTCATGGCACCCTGACACATGCTTGTGGAACTGCTGCTTGAAGATGAACTCTTGGAACTGAGGCCTGATGACGGCAGCTTGGGTTCTACCGGGTCAAAAGTGGACGTGGTTGCCTCCACTGCTCCAATGGACCAATTCATATTCAGATGACCATTTTCAGTTAAGACAATCACAGCTAAGCTCAGGTAATGGACAAATGAAAGGAACGCTAGCGAACATCAACACTTGCCTTTTGAGTGTGACGTGGCATCCGCTTCAGAAAGGGTGAAAACAAACCCTGCCAAGCTACGAACAGAGAGACTATAAATACAAAGTATTGTGTGTGTGTTTGTGTCTGTGTGTCTGTCTGTATATGCAGTACTGGTCAAAATGATTAGAGCACCTGTTTAAAATGAACTAAACATGCATTTAGTACTATGTGGTCCTTTATTTACACAACTGCTGGTTATACAAGTATTTAGTAGGCCATAACAATTTGAAAGTCCTAGGCTATTGTGATGTAATTTTTTTTTAGCAAGAACTCATTCAATATTTTGTGTGAAACCCCCCCCCCCCCCCTTTTGCACCAATTACAGTTTGACATCTCTCTCTGGCACACAAAACATTGAATGAGATCTTGCTAAAAAAATCTACGTCACAGTAGTCTGAGACTTTCAAATGGCTTGTTATGGCCTACAAAATAATTGTATAACCAGCAGTTGTGTAAATAAAGTACCAAATAGTGCTAAATGTAAGTTTTGTTCATTTGAAACAGGTGTTCTAATCATTTTTGACCAGTACTGTATATAAGGCAGATTAATGAAACATTTTGACCTACCCTTCACAGTTGCTGACGTGGTTTGGTGTAATGTTCTGGGAGTCTGTGTCTGAGGTGCCAGTCAGGGAGGAAACAGAGGTATCTGTGCAGAGGGACTGATTCAGACTCTTTTCAGTCTCTGAGCCTATGCCTCGTCTCAAGCACTACAACATAAGGCAAGGGAAAATGATTATGGGTTTAAAACAACAGTTGGAGTCAATCACACAACAGTTTACAGTAGGTTTGTACAATATACAGGCATATCAAATACACGAAAAAGCAAAATAAATGTATTCAAGGGAGTATTAACATAGTCAGGCTGACTTTTCTCCGTTTCCGAATGGCCATATTTGGCCATAAGTCGTGCAGCTGTCGCCTTCTCATATGAGTAACTGTAATTTTCATGCCCTTCTGAAATATCCGACTGTTGATGGCCTGGGAGTACACTAGAGCAACACAGATAAACAGCAAATTATTTTCTCATGTCACAGTTGTTTTGGGTCCTAATTCCCGTACCCCTCAATAATCAATAGTTTTGGCTGCACAGAGATGAGGACAAACTTTTGAATAAAGACGTAAGATTGTTTCAAAATTAGGAGATATGAGAAATAAACCTCAGACCAGTTAAATGATTTCATGTGTACAATGTACTTCAGAATATGGTTCACAGATTATGAATCACAGAATATGGTTCACAGATTATGAATTACAGCAAAAAGCTCCTGGGCCTTTCAATTCCTATTAAAACAAAGTGAAAGTAAAACCTGTTTCTGTAAAAGAGTTGACATCAGAACGCAAATCTACGTTCACGTTTTTAGCTCCGGCTCCCTTATTAATCACTATGCCAATCGTCCACGCAGAGTAGTATCTCCGCCTGTTTAAAGTTGAGTGAAACGTGCAGTTAGAGATACGCATCAAAGAGTAGTACTGTTATACTAACTTTGTAATTGGATCCAAACAACCCAGTTACAGGGGAAATGCAATGAGCACATTTCATGTTTTACATTAGATCATTATTCTAATAATATGATTATAATATAATATGATGATATGTTCATCAGAGTAAGAGAGGGGTTGGATGATGATTTTTCTGGAATCATTTCGCTGACAGTCTAAGTAATTTCCCTTCTTTTAATGATTTAGCCGTTATACTCAAGAGCCCAGTTATACTCAGCCATTATACTCAGAGCCCTGGTTTATTACAAAGTGTGTAATAACTCACATTTTTGTTCATTATGTGATACCCTAAACAAAATCTTCGGCAAAAGAAAGCAAGAAAATGATTCAAACCAATGATGAACTCTAAAGAAAATATGACCAGTCTCACTTTTTACTGCCTTCCGGGGGCATCTGGCATAAATGGGGATTCACATGGGCCAGTGTAATGAATTCGTTCATCTCTAGCTTTCCCACCAGGATTCTTATCTTAGACTCCACAAAGCCAGCCCTATCAGAGCAAAAAATTGTAGGTTTAATGTTTGCCTTCCACGGGAGTTTAGACCTCAGTGGATGCATCACAGAGAATAAGCCAATAAGTCCTTTATATAACTGAAGTCTGTCTCAAACACATAGTGAAAAATGAATAGCAATATTGTACCGGTTTAGCATTAGAGATTTTACCAGTTTAGTACTTGAGGGCTTGATACTCACCACTCCAGGTGCTGTTTTTTGCTTTTTGCACTTGCCTCCAGCACAATATAATGCCTTGAAATATAGAATAAAAAATGAAAAAAAAAAAAAAAGGCAGCAGCAACAACCGAACAATGCAAACAATAAAACAGCACAGAGGACAAAAAAAAGGCACACACAACAGTGCTATTTAATACTGCATCATTTAGCCAGAGACTGATCATCCAGATATTTTTTTTATGAACTTAAAGAAATGTTACCTGTCATTTAATACAATATCAAAGCTAATTTTCAAACCAATTTCCAGCAGCTGATGGAACCCAGGATTATTCAGCAAACACAGTGTATCTCTTCTTTTGTAAAATAAATCCTTCCTAACTGAGTAAAGTCTTATCAAAAGATTTCAGCGGCAAGTCAACCTGTTTCAGCGCCATACATACTTGTATTTCTCATAGAAATTTTTAGGCTGAAAGAGTTTTGACCAATCCGCTTTATCGTTCACTATTTCCTCCATGACAGCAAGACCTGAGAGGAAGCCAGAGAATTTCAAAGTAAGACTCAGATCACACAATCTTTCTGTTTCACCAACAACCTCATGATATTTGTCACGAATTTGTCACATTCAAGGCAGATCCCATTCTTTAATAACTGATGTAAAAAAAGCATGGTGAAGAGCCCTGTAAACATGACTCACCATGTTTAATCTCTTCCATAATAACGGCCCGTGTTGAGACGGAGATGTTATAGGCGGAGTTCTGCTGGGGGTATGCTGGAGTAATAATGGGCATAAGGTGGTAGCGGTCGTTGCGTGATGTCTGAAAGAAACAAGGTCCCTTTTAGCAGGTTATCATTCACCAGACAATCAGTCACGATCAGCTAAATGAATATTTATTTCATATGAAAAGAACTTAACCAAAATTTTTTGACACATCTGAACATTTACTCCTGCTAAGTAAACTGACATTAAATTGATGGGGAATGTCAAATAGAAACTTCAACAATGATATGAAAAATGATATATGATAAAAAAAAATCATTTTTTATTTATTTTTTAAAATATATTTTGGTCCTTCAGTATGCATAGGGAATAATCATGAGTTCACACATAAGTAAATGTTATTGTAAGATAAGAGGAATATTTTTGATTAAACAAGAACATGGAGGGAGTTGCATGAAAGAATTAAGAGTACCCTTGGATCCCAGACAGGCAAATTTAGCTTAGACTTGACTTGCTTTCTCAGAAGGACTGGGATGGGCCACTCCCTGAAATAGAATACAGAAAAGCCAGTCCAATTTTAGCCATTCTGTAGAGAGAGAAATTCCAAACTGCTCCACATCACTAACTGTATTTCTTAAGAAGAGGAAAAACTCACCATTGGGCAAAGACCATGAAGAATTTATGAATCAAAGTAGAGGGTACCGCATTGGGGTAGAGCTGGCAGATCCTAGCCACCAGTATGGCCCAAGATACTCCGCCCAGGAAGCCTAGACTGTTTGAGTAGATATTGCAGCCTGAAAGTTTGGACAGAATATCAGAAACACTGCAGTTATTTCAAAGAGCACACAGTAAATTCAGCAGCATGACAATTTGAATGCCGCAGACTTTAAAATGCGGTGGTAGCTGTGTTGAGCTTTGACCAAATTTCCTGGTATGAATGGATAAAACTGATGAGATTCACCTCATAAGAATGAGGGTTTTACAAGTCACAAACAGAAAGCCCACTCAAAAAACAGAAAGCCCTACTCTCTGCTGAATCCTGATTTCTGATTGGTCACAAGGGGTCACCAGACAAATTACACCAATGCTTCAGAGAGAAGGTGAGTTTGAACAGTATAAGTGACTAAAGAGCTGTTAAGTAAAAAAAAAACAAAAAAACAAAGGCAGTCTGTTTTCTTGCATTTCTGTACCTCACACAACACAGTAAACTCTGTTTGGGAAAGAGAAGGGGTGGTATGGTTGTGGTCAGGTAGTGTGTTAGATTTGGTTAATTTGGGTCTTTTGCTGATTCACCTCAGTGTTTTTCAAGAGCATTCTTATTTCAAATGGTTTTCCAGTTAATGTCAAAATTAAAGTCCTTCCTTTGTTGTGGACCCACCTTCTTGTCCTCCTGTGTATGTTCAGGAGCACAAAAAAGCACCTGCATATCTATTGAGCCGCATAATCTCATTCGGGCAGCTAAATTTTACACATTGTTTTCAATTTATTCAATTAACTATTTCAGTGCACTCTAGCTCTCATATACTCACACGGATATAATTCTTATTAAGCTCACACGAGAACGCTCAACCGAAAGCTTACTTACGTTTTGCCCACAGTTTGATGGCTCTGAGGGTGAGTCTGAAATTTTCAACGTTGGGAACTTGATTGAGAATTTCGTCAGTCACTCTGCAACCTACGCATAACACTCAGGTAACTGTTTTACACGGAAATTCTCTCATCACCAACAATGCTGTGTTCTCATTGGTTGTCAGGACAAAGGAAACACCGCAATTTTATTCAAAATTACCATTTAGACTCCTTATACAATGGATGTCCAAGTTCTCCAGCAAGCGATCATCTTTCAGATCCAGGTTCTCTGGCATGGTTTCCAAGGCTAGCTGAGCAAACAATAAATCAATCTGCACCACATAGACACAAAACATATTGGTCATTCACACAGCATTTGTCAAAATTGTGCAATTTCTGGTTTAAATAAAGTTAACATCCTACATCATTAAAGCTAGAATGACAGCCATTCAGGCTTATATGTAAATAGCATACCTCAATGCCATCAAAGGTCAGTTTAATGATTGGAACAAAGGCCTCTTCTACAGCCTACAAGACAAAGGTTCAGATTTGTGAAACACAACATATCATTTTTTAAATATCTATAAACTGTAATACAAATCAGGTGGGTTTTGCACGGATGTCATACCACCAAATCTTTGACCTTCTTTTGCTCTGTTAATATCTCATAAAATGAGGTAAAGAACTCTGATCTCTCTACGTGATGGGGGACAACACAGAGGGCATCAATATCACCACCTGGACACGGAGAAACAGAACGATAATGTTTACTGATTGACATCAGCTTTGTTTATTTAAAGCAGTTGTGTGGTACCCATAGTTGTAGTCAGTGTCATGGCTTTGGGTTGCAAAACAATTTAGAGCAATACAGCGCGGTAGCATCAAACAGAGTAGGGTTAAAGATGGGCACATGTTGCAGTTACCTTTTGTGTGAACTCCGAGTTTATAAGAGCCGAAAGTGAAAATCTTCCCTCCGACAACATCCATTAAATATGGAGGTATTTTCTATGATTTAAAAAAAAAAGAAAAAAAAAAGACCCTTATATCATGAGTAATTATTAATTATTGTATTGTGTGTCCAGCTTTATTTGACGCCTTTGAGACATTTCTATCTATGATAGATATTTATGTTTATGTGATAACAATGAACAAAATTGTACCTTGGCCTCGCTGATGTTACACATCCACTCTTGAAACAATGAATCCAATTTTCTCAACACCAGGGATCTGTTCAGAAATAGTTGTTTGTTAATATATCTATACATGCCCCCAGCCCCAATCTCATAGTGTGTGTGTGTGTGTGTGTTTCATTTTGCAATAGAGAGAAAGAAAGAAAGAAAGAAAAAGAAAGAACAGTGTGTCACCTGTGCTGCAGCTCAACCTCATCTTCAAACACATTGTAGGATATGAGCGTCTCTGTCAGTTTCTGGTTGAGAACCACGTCCGTCTCCTCAGGTGGAGCCAGACTGATAGGAGAAGTTATTCCGTAGAATCTGGGGGGCTGCTGGGGATCATGTTCCTCATCACTGTCCGAACTGCAGGAAAAGAGTGAAAGGGCAGCACATATTCGCTCATCAACCCACCCTGACAAGACCCTGACAAGGCCTTAAACAATCACTACACATATGTTTTATTTACGAAAAGTTTATCAAAACTTGATTCATTCGCTGTGTTGAAGTCTCGCCGGAAGAATTTGCGGCATGACAAATCGTTTCGAAAGAAACAATTAATTCGAATCGATATGAAAATTCGATTCGACAACAATATTTTATCATCCATACATGGTAAACTTCAAGAAATATTATATTTTTTCATATACGTTCCACCTGTAACTTTCCATTCAGTCACTTGATTTTGGAAGATAATTGGTGGCTTAACGTTTCTTTTCCCCAATGAACCCGAATAAATCAGGTTTGACAGAAGGTAAAGAGATAAACGTCGCCACTTACCAGGTTAGAGACATGTTATGAAATGAACGAAGAACGTTTTCGTTTATAGAACTGGAAAATAAGAATGAAGAACGAGCAAATGCAAAAATATGGAAAGACCGCGAAGACAGATGAACACAATAAATGGTTGCATTCTTTAGTTTCTCTTATTGCGTCATTGACGATTTGCGTTTCGTGTTTTAGATTCGAAAAATCGGTATTACCGAGACAAAAAGAATGTTAAGAACGAATAGGTATTATTTCGTAGGTTATTAAAGCTATAGGGATGAAACTTTGGAGGAATAGTTTATATGGTGTTTTGGTATGAATTAATGTGATGAATTAAAAGAAGTGATGAATTTGGTCTGTATTACATGGTAAAAATTGACAGTAAGAATAAAAAAAGAAAACTTCATATTTAACAGAGAGAGAGAGAGAGAGAGAGAGAGAGAGAGCTTAACATGCAGTGCCCTTATCTTTATGAGTGTCTGCATGAATTGTTTGGGAGCTGATGGCTTAGCCACTCTGAGGTTCTTAAACAAAATCTCATTGTCTTTCGCTCCCTCTCTCCTATTTGCACCCTGGATCTTCCATACGGTGCAGAAAAGGCACTAGCAGAGAAGGGCATATCTCTTCATCCTGTTATTTGGCCCCATTTCTTAAAATTCCATAAGTGGGGATATTGCGGTATGGGGACATTGTAGGAAAAATCTCAGCTCATGCAGGACTTGCCTGACAGAAGGCAATATCTTAGTCCCTTATTGGGAAACTAGAGCCGTAGCCTGGCGTCCTTTGGCTTACAATTTGAGCCTTCACCGGGACCCTGTGCAGAGGCTCCTTAAGGTGGTGGGTATCAGTTGCTGATCTGTGGCTAGGCCTATACCTCTTAGCGCTGCACCACTGCCTTGCAGGGACTTGGACAGTTACAATTTTCTTGAATTATTACTATTTCCTTTGTGGTTCTTTTATTAGTGGCCAATAAGCAGCCACAACTGGTTGCTGTCAGTTAATATTCAAAAAGATGATACAAGTGAGCAGTACTGGTCACATTAGAACCGATAATCTATAAATTATCTTTTAAAACATAGAAGCCCTCAAAAGTATAAGTAAATAGCTATGATCAAAATGCTGACAGGCTGACAGAAGGATAATCTTAAAGAATAATATAATATTTGCCACACACAGTGGAATGTAAGTATTACATCACATTAAAACAGACTTCAAATACACTTACAATTTACAATTTACAATTTAGTTATTTGGCAGACGCTTTTTACCAAAGCGACTTACAATCAGTGCATCAGTCAGAGTCAGATTTCTAATACCTTGTGAGCAGAGATCACAATAAGACCGAGCATAAAATTGCCCCTTCGTATTGCACCCCTGGAATACTTTGACAAACGCAGATACAAGACAAAGGTTTTTTTTTTTTTTAGGAAAGGGAGGTTAAGCATTGGGGGACAGGTGGGTTCTAAAGAGGTGGGTTTTCAGTTTCCTGCGGAAGATGGTAAGAGATTCCGCAGTCTTGACTGCATGGGGGAGGTCATTCCACCACCTCGGGGTAATGGCGGAGAAGAGGCGTGGTCGGGAGGAGCGGTTGCCGGGCTCCCGAAGTGAGGGGACCGTCAGTTGTCCAGACGTCATAGAGCGGAGGGTCCTAGTTGGGGTGTATGGAGTTATAAGAGCCTGAAGGTATGATGGGGCAGAGCCTCTAGTGGCCTGGTAGGCCAGCACCAGTGTCTTGAACTGGATTCGGGCTGCTACCGGAAGCCAGTGGAGTGCAGTAAGCAGTGGAGTGACATGAGAGTGCTTAGGGAGGTTGAATACCAGGCGTGCAGCGGCGTTCTGCACGAGCTGGAGCGGCCTGATGGCGCAGGCCAGCAAGCCAGCCAGTAGCACGTTGCAGTAGTCCAGGCGGGAGATGACAAGCGCTTGGACCAGGAGCTGGGTCGCCTGTTGTGTTAGGAATGGGCGGATTCTCCTGATGTTGTATAGGGAGAATCTGCAGGATCAAGTGACTGCCGCGATGTGATCGGAGTAGGTCAGCTGGTTGTCCAGGGTTACGCCAAGGTTTTTGGCTGCTGTGGTGGGGAATACCACAGATCCCTCGATGGTGACTTAACACAGAATGAAAGTAATCTTTCAGTCCACATGAAAGGATATATCCTTGGAGATTTTGACAAGATTTAACTGTTCATTGTAAAATTTTCTACATATTCTCGAAACGTAAGAGATTCTGGCTGAAGACATTTGTGACATAGTAACATAATATTTGTAACATAATATTCAGTATTTGTGCCACCCACTATAAGAAGAAACGTATTATGAAAGGTGCATGCTTTGATCTTGTGACCCAAACCTTTGCTATAAAGCAATGTTGTCCCAGTATTATTTGCTAATTTGCTATGACTGACTTACATGGAAACCCATTTTGTTAACATGAAAAATCAAAATTGTGCTTTAATGCACAATTTAGTTAATCAGGTAGAGGTCATAGTGTGGAGAAGTCAAATTTTCAAACATTTCATGCACTTTTGAATGTGTAGTGTGTCCTGCTTAATTATCACACCCGCTAATTCATTACTTTGACATTAGCTGCTACAGTATAAGTATTATCATCACTATGAATGATAGATTCAGTTTCATAAACATTTTGACACCTTCAATATAAACATTTAAAATTTAAATTCAATATTTTAAACTGATAATAGTAAAGCATTTGAGAGACATGAATGCCATGTTTGTTTTCACTGAAATTTGTAAGAAACCACTAAAGGTGTTATCAATCGTAAATATTTTTTATTTTTCCAGATCACAAATTTATTCAGTTGCAATTTAAACCTTTGGTCAGGAAGTCCTCCCAAACGCTCTTAGTGTCTATGCATGCACTTAAAGCTGTGACATCATACACCTTGTACAGCTTGCGGTTTGTTCCTGAAGCTGTGATTTGTGTGTGTGAATGGATTTTTGTCAGTGTGAACAGATTCATCACTATGGAGTCCAAGGGCCGTTATGCAGCAGTAGGGTCTGTGATCTTGCCCATGAAGAGGATAGTTCTGGTGCTGTCTTCAACAATCAGCAGGAGGAAGGGTCTGTTCAGATCTATTTTCAGTTTCGGTAGATACATCTGAGGTGCAAACTGTACAGTGGTGACCGCAGCTGCCTCAGTGCCTTTCTCATCCACATTTAGAACTGCCTTATGAGCCACCTGGAGAATTAATTGACAAAAGAAACAAAGGTGTGAGGCATGTTAGTGCATTTCTCAGAAACTCATATCAACTGTCTTTTGATAGTATAATGTAGATCTGCAAATTATCAAGGGCATTCTGCTGAGACTAGGCAAATACATCTACTTCAGATGGAAATGAAATCCAACTGCACTTTATCCTGCAGGATTGAGATTGTGTAGGAGGACGAGTTCTTAACCTGATTTAAGATTAAATGAAACCAAGAAATTGGACAAAATGAAGAGAAAAAAGGTAGTGCTGAAATTTAAAAAAATTCTTTAGTATACCTTTGAAAGCATCAGCTGTTCTGTCTCTGAAATGCCAGAGAGGTCTGCTGATTCTGAGAATGCACTGACCATTCCCATCTCCTTCAGAGTGTCAGCCAGGGAGTAAGTTGCTGATATGGAGAACTTGGGCACAGACACTGTCAATTCAGCTCTGTGAAACAGACAGTTTCATGTGTTCATGCACAAAATTATTTATTATCATTGTAGTAAACTTGAATCATTTCAAGGCTTCAATGGTTGCTTTTGTTCCCTGCCAGTGACAATATCACATATCATAACTCCTCTATTATGTCAAATGGATTAAAAGTTATTGCTAACTAAACGGAAAGATTATACACAGTGCAGGACTGAGAAAATAATGCACAATTTCCCAAGAACAACATGACAAGCAATAACACTAATCTAATCAATGTGTTTGCACACTTAAAGAAGTACAAGAAAAAAACATTTCCTACAGTTCTATCCAGTCTTATGAAGCAGAATCAAAACAACTTTAAAACTCCATAGTACAGCTCACGGGACAGTGTTAGACTTATTCATCTTAAGGAGATTCTTTCTAGAATCACTGGCTTTTTTGAGACTCCTACCCTACCTCCAAAGACTGTCGCGCCAGTGTTTGATCTGTTCTTTAGAGAGGAGCCCCTCCACCTCCTGCATCTTCCCCTCATCAGGAAGTAGGATCATCATGGAAGCATTGCCCTTGTACGGCAACATCAGGATAGTGATGTGGTTGGCTAGGTCTATATAATACTCATAGACACCTTCCCTCCACATCATGTCCACTGTCACTTTGGTGTTTTCATCCACATGGAAGTCATCTTTACGAGTGTCTTTTGCATCAAAAGCCCCATACCACTGACCTAAAGGGAAAGATTTCTAAACATACTTGAACATTCCAAAAAGAAAATTTCAATTTAAATTCAGCTTTAAAATTTGGAATTTCATGAGTAATACCATTATTTACACCTTCATTTGGTCTGTTGTGAAGACTAAATGAAATGTGAATGTACCTTTGAAAAACAAATAACTTATCAGCATCATGACAGTGTCTTTATCCACATCCTTAACCAAGTCAGTGATCATGTCCTCTGTCTTCTTGGCAATGTACTTATTGATCTCTTGTGCAGCCACATCAGGTTTGCTGAAATCAGCAGTGAAAGCCTCACTCTGATAGTAGTGTTGGGCATCCTGCAGGAACTTGTCAAGTGGCTTGAAGCCCTGTCTGACAGCTAGAGAAGTGCCCATCTCCAGCTGAAAGGCGTCTCGGCTGTGATTGAGCATGTGGAGCAGGTGCTCGTATCCCTCATTAACCTGTGCGGGCTGGAGGTTACTGTATTCCAGTACACGGTAGATCTCTGAGTGAGTGTGTTCCTTGGCGCCCAGGGCTAGCAGGGATAGTGCCATAGAGATGCTCACAGGACTGAAAAAGATGTTCTTGCCTTTAGAGTCGGGCAGGGCATTTAGCTTCCTGTACAGACTGAAAGCAAAGTCAGCATTGTGTGGGGAAAGCAGATGGCAGTCTTGGTGGGCACCCTCATGGCTGGGATGGGGCTCCCCTTTGGCGTGATGAAGATGTTTGTGATGATCTGCAGAGTGGATGCCATGATCGTTGCTAGCTGGAGCTGCAGCACAGGCTATGACCAGCAGCAGGCCAAAGGTCAGATAACAAGAGAACTTATCCCACATTTTGTTATCTATGTAAAAAGGAAAATACAGAGGAAACAGAATCTTATGCTTGACCCTTTGCATTGTTGTTCACTGCAACGCAGTTTATACAACTGCACTGCAATAAAGAGTAAAAAAACAAGGTAGAGTATCAGAAGAGGTAGATGACACTCAAGCAGTGTGATAAATGGAAGAATTTAATTTGTATACATACAGTACATCCATTCATACAAAATATTTTTAAACTGTAATTTGTTGAAAGCAGCAGTCAACTCAAAAATATGATCTGGGACCTTCCAAGGAACTTCAAATGTTATACTGTATACACATGCCTACTGAGGCAATGTGTCTTCTTTGTGCATATTCTGATCAAAATGTATTCCAAGTAAAACTAAAATTGCCATGCACAAGTCTTATGGTAATAGTATTCAAACAGATTTTCATTTTTGCAAAATGACAGAGGTTTTATTCATAGGATCCTGGATTTTCCTCAAATATGATACTTCTTACAACACAGATGTCTGCTGATGCACATATCCTCTATTATTACATAGCTGTCAGAATCCTTAAGGTTTATTACAAAACACATTGCCTTCTGGTTCCTTCCTGAGAAATTGTACAGAACATGGGGACAGCGGTCAGTGGACTGTTCTACTGACCCCCAGCCCAGGCTTCAGTATGGTTTTGTAAAGCAGAGACTCTTATTAAAAAGATTTATTGCAGAAAATATCACTCTTTAGCTATATGATTATTCCCATGTTTAATATTGTTAACATACAGTAAAACTTCTTATCATGTCAGATTCCTGCCTGATTCCAATCGAAATACTGCATTCATGTAGTATTCAATGCTCACTAACTTAAAAGTTCAATTTGCTTAACATAATATAATGACACTGTATTTAATCAAAATGTCTATCAACTTACCATAAAGTTAATGTCTGCAGTAGTCTGTTCCATCCAGCATTCAGTTTGGTCATTTTTATACTCTTTCAAAAATCAGAACCTAGCAAACATTGCTCAACTTCCATTCTGTGAACTGTGATTCAAAGTTTCAAAGTTATGTAAGATTTTCTGGAGGTAATGTCAGGTATCAGGAAGTGCACTGACTTTTTTTTTAGCTGTGCAGTTAGCCCCACATTCTGAGTTTGGTCATTTGTCTTTGGCACATCATGCACCCTTGCCTGCCCTTACCTTACCTACCTTATCCTCAAAAATGGAACATGCACATACACACAGAGTTGTCAATATATTCCTGACATTGCACAAAGAACTCTTTTTTTCTGATATACCTCTTTCTGTACAGCTTTTGTACACAACTTGACAGACTTGGCCATTTTTTACTGAGTCAGCTTTCTGACAGGGCAAGTACTACCATGCAATACATGCATGTGTAAGTGTGTGTTCACTGTATGTGTGTGTATGGGCATGTATAACAATAATAACTTGAAAGTATTTCAAAGCTCTTAACAGTGGCTTGAAACATTCTATCTATTGGACTGTGAAACCAGCAAGTGATGAGTTTAGCCAAAGTCCATTTAAACAATCTGTATATTGGCTAAGAAAATATTTATTTTGAAAACAGTAGGTCTCTGGGGTCATCAGAGAACATCTTTCTGAAAGTAGACTATATTGTAAATAGCAAGTGAAATGTGGGTTTTAGTAAAACAGATTACTTATTGCAGCAGAGTATTCAGAAAAGCAAGATACGACATATGTCAGGGGACATAGGTGCAGGACAGATGTAAACAAAACAGGACTGTATTGAACAGAAAGAAATCATGCAAAAGTCATGTTCTGTCACAAGACCTGTCACATTTTTTTTTAAAACTATCATGAACATTTATATATGGTCCAAAAACTGGGGCCAGGAGCAGAAACATCTCTTGAATTCAGTTTATGTAGAAATAAATAAATAAAATCGTGGAATACTCTGAACTAATTTGTATCTTCACAACCAAAATCACCAGTCTATCTAACCAACAAGTCCGCTGCCAACGTCTTTTAGTCACTCATATTTTTTTTGCTGTTGTTATAATGATTATGCTAGCAGTTATAGTAGACAGGTGAGATGTATTCTTCAGTCCAGTGACGATCTCGATCTCTATGGTACTAATCCTGTTATTTAACTAACTCTGAGTTTTCACGTAACCTGCCCCTGGTGTGGCTCCCGCCCCCTCGTTCTGGCCCGACGAACCAGAGATGGAGTGCCACTTCCAACTTGACCAACTACAGACAGAGTGCCCAAATTTAAAGTTGCCGGATTTGAAGTGGAAAGTTTTTGATCTCTTTTTGATCCTTTGTGCTTTTCATGTGACGCTAGTTTACAGACTTGCCTATGTCGTGCTTGACTCTGTATTCTCGTTTTCTGACTTTGTTTATGGATTGTGCCTTGGCTTGTTTGTACTCGATCGTCATATACCTTTTTTGTTTGTTTAGAAAAGAAATTGCAGTAAAAACAAGGCTTCATGTTAACTTCATGAGTGTTTATTTTGATCAGCAGTGTGCACCTGCAGACATGAAATTACATTCTGTGTCCCTTTTTAAATTTGTTTCATGCATATACTGTATATATATATACATACGGACACACACACACACACACACATAAATATATATTACTGGACGGAATTTTGTCAAGATATGTGAACAGATATGTGATGATGGAGTCCATGGGCTCCACTCTTCTCTATTTTTGTTCGGTCACTTAACTAAGACCTAGAAAATAAAAATGGATTTGAATTCAGTTTGTTAGCACACGCTTAGAAACTGCATACGTAGAAGACAATTTCAATGTTTCCCTTTGGGTGATTTCGATAGAACAGAATGTGAATATGACATAGCACACTGTTTAAATATGAAATCTAAATCATAATTTTATTCTGAATTTAGGTTAGAGGGTAACATCATCATTAATAATATGCAGAGTTTTATGAGTAATATATGTCTATATGTAACCATCATGGAGAAATGATATGCATTTGCAGATGGAGTCTGTGTTGCACAGCTGACTAAATGTTGAATATGACAGAGACACGAGAGTCTTAAGTCTCTCTTTTACAACTCTGCCAGTTCTAAACTTAATATTATATATTTTTTTCTTTTTTATGAAAACAAATTGCAATAAAAACAAATCTTCAAGTTAACTTCATGGATATTTATTTTGATTAGCAGTCTAGCTGTCGAGGTGCACTTATGCAGCAGTGGGGTCTGTGATCTTGCCCATGAAGAGGATAGTTTTGGTGCTGTCTTCAACAATCAGCAGGAGGAAGGGTCTGTTCAGATCTATTCTCAGTCTTGGCATTACTCCTGATAAGCCTCCAAACTCTTCAGTGGTGGCAGCAGCTGCCTCAGTGCCTCTCTCATCCACTTTGAGAACTGCCTTATGTTCCACCTGGAGAATTTATTGAGAAAGAAACAGAGGTATGAAACATGTCATTGTATTTCTCAGAAACTCATGTCACCTGAACTTTGCCAGTATGATATAGAACTGTATTATGGCTTGTAACATTTCTCTACAAAGGATTTAACTCTGATAATGGAGAACTAAAATCAGTGTAGTAAATTCTTCTCTTGGAGGGCTAAACATCACTCAGAACATTGTGTGCCAACTGGGCAAATACATCTATTTCTGATGGAAGTTAAATCCAACTCTTACTGTTAACTCTTAAAACGACTTTCATTTTACCCTGCTGAAATGAGATTGTGTAGGATTGCTTACCCTGATTTAAGATTAACATGGAGCCAGCAAAATGGACAAAATGAAGACACAAAATGGAGTTCTGAACACGTGTTGAATTTTTTTAATATACCTGTGAAACCTTCAGCTGGTCTGTCTCTGAAATGCTGGAGAAGTCTGCTGTTTCTGAGAATGTACTGACCATTCCCATCTCCTTCAGAGTGTCAGCCAGGGAGTAAGTTGCTGATATGGAGAACTTGGGCACCGTCACTGGGAACATTTCTCTAGAGAGACAGACAAGTTTCAAGTTTCAAGTTTATTTAGAGCCCAGTATCACTGTTTACAGTCCCAAAGGGCTTTACAGGCCACAACAGTCAAAATCAAAACAGGACGGCACCCCCTGACTTAATTCTCATGGCAGGCAAGAAAAAACTCCCCAAAAATCCAAAATGGAAATGGGAAAATGGGAGAGACAGTTTGACACATTTAAGTCCCACATAATCTTTAGGATGCAGTATCACTGCGTTCAATGAGTGTGATTTCAAGGCTAGTGTGATTTCAAGGCAACGATTGTTAGATTTTTTTGCCACAGACAATGTGACACGCAGTAACTCTGATGTTACGTCAAAGTCAAACTTAACGCCCATTAAACAGAGAGATCATATCTAGTGCACAACTAACCAAATAATGCGCAATTTTCCAAAAGCAAAGTGACAAGCAATTACAGTGCACTGCAGAGGATTTCAAACCACTATGTTTGCACACACCTGTGCCCGGGTCATGTTTTCAGTTCATCTAATATATGTATTTGTATGCTATGGCCTTAGCTGTTGATGTCCCCTTTAAGAACCCAAAGACTACAGTGATGTCATTCTGTAGTAGGAAACTGTCAAATGTGGTGCATTCTGAGTATGTAGAGGAGAACGGCAAAACTGCAAAAGGGATGCCGCTGTCTTTTGACAATGAGCTTAATCCTCGTTGATGTTCTTTGTAAGTATATGTATTTTCATCTAAAAACAAGGTAATAAGAATTTATTAGTCTTTTACAAAGACAGATGAAGTTATATGAGTTAATCTTCCTATGATTTTGGTGGATAACGAATGATGGAATGATATGTGGGTAACACATTAGCATGATAGTCTTGCATTAAGTGCATGAATATATTTTATGTGCATGGGTTTAAATGCAATACCTGCTCATTCTTTGAAGGTGTAGAGATTTTATGAGAGGTACGATTAGCTAGGGAACAGTGCAAACCGTGTTTCTTGAAGTAATACATGCAGTTACCTTCCACCTAGCCATGAACAGAATCCTGGTGTAGAAGACACATGTGCCTGTGTATTGACGTGTGTGACTAAAGTAAGTAAACTTAGACTGAAGAAGTACAAGAAAGAACCATGTCCTACAACATTACCAAGTCTTATGAAACAGATTCAAAACATGACTTTTAACCTTGCTCCATATAGCTCAGAGAAGAGTGTCAAACTTTACCATGTGAAGGAGACTCTTTCTGCTCTCACTGGGTTTATTAAAGACTCCTGCCCTACCCCAAAAGACTGTCGTGCCAGTGTTTAATCTGTTCTTTAGAGAGGAGCCCCTCCACCTCCTGCGTCTTCCCCTCATCAGGAAGAAGGATCATCATGGAAGCATTGCCCTTGTACGGCAACATCAGAACAGTGGTGTGGTTGGCTGGGTCTATGTAATAGTCATAGAAATCATCATTCGACATCATGTCCACTGTCACTTTGGTGTTTTCATCGACATGGAAGTCAGCTTTATGAGTGTCTCTTTCTTCAAAAGGTTTCTCCCATTTACCTAAAGGGAAAGATTTCCAAACACACTTCAACACTCCCAAAGATCTAAGTTCAATTTAAATGAAAGCTTAAAAAGGTAACATTTCATAAATAATATCATAATTTCTTCCCACATTCGGTTCATTGTGAAGACTAAATGAAATGTGAATGTACCTTTGAAAAACAAATAACTTATCAGCATCATGACAGTGTCTTTATCCACATCCTTAACCAAGTCAGTGATCATGTCCTCTGTCTTCTTGGCAATGTACTTATTGATCTCTTGTGCAGCCACATCAGGTTTGCTGAAATCAGCAGTGAAAGCCTCACTCTGATAGTAGTGTTGGGCATCCTGCAGGAACTTGTCAAGTGGCTTGAAGCCCTGTCTGACAGCTAGAGAAGTGCCCATCTCCAGCTGAAAGGCATCTCGGCTGTGATTGAGCATGTGGAGCAGGTGCTCGTATCCCTCATTAACCTGTGCGGGCTGGAGGTTACTGTATTCCAGTACACGGTAGATCTCTGAGTGAGTCTGTTCCTTGGCGCCCAGGGCTAGCAGGGACAGTGCCATAGAGATGCTCAATGGACTGAAAAAGATGTTCTTGCCTTTAGAGTCGGGCAGGGCATTTAGCTTCCTGTACAGACTGAAAGCAAAGTCAGCATTGTGTGGGGAAAGCAGATGGCAGTCTTGGTGGGCACCCTCATGGCTGGGATGGGGCTCCCCTTTGGCGTGATGAAGATGTTTGTGATGATCTGCAGAGTGGATGCCATGGTTGTTGCTAGCTGGAGCTGCAGCGCAGGCTATGACCAGCAGCAGGCCAAAGGTCAAATAAAAAGAGAACTTATCCCACATTTTGTTATCTACCTAAAGAGCACAAGACAGAAGAGACAGATATTCTTATCACTGGCCCTTTGCATGGTTCTTCAGTATAATGTAGTTTATAGAAGTGCATCGTAATAAAGAGTAAAAAAGCAAAGTAGAGTATCACAAGTAGAATGTATTAATGTATTGCAATAAAAATCAAGAAAATCATTCGTATATATATAAGTCGATGTGCACAAAAATACTGAAATAAATGTAAAATAATATGCTTAAATTATAAACTATTGAAAATAGTGATCATTTCATAAATAACCTCTGGGATCTTCTCAGACACCCTGAATATTACACTGCATAAATGAAATGCCCACTGAGACAAGATGTCGTCTTTAATTATATTCTCGTCAAAATACATTCCAAATAAAACTAAAATGATCATGCACAAGCCTTCCTGTAGTAATGGCCAGTACATTACATGAATGTCATTCATACAGCTGTTCAGTTTTGTAAAATGGTAGACCGTTTATTCTACTTATTATTGCTAAAATATTACACTACTGACAACATGTATGCCTGCTGATGTGACATTTCTTATATGGTTATATTACACTTAGAATTCTTGTGGTTTATATAAAACATGTTGCCTTTTAGTTCTTTCTTAGGATATCATGCAGCACATGGGGCCAGTGGCCAGTGGACTCTACTGAACTCCATCCCTTGGTTCAGTGTATTTTGTCAGGCAGTGAATCCTATTTGTTAAACAAACAAACAAACAAAAAAAAAGTGACTGCAGATAAAATATCAGTCTGTAGCCATTTAAGTATTTCTGTGTAAAACATTGTGACCGTATAGGAAAAACGGCAATCATCATATCTGATTAATGCCTGATCCCAGTTGAAATACTCTATTTATTTATTAGCCAGTGTTTGCTAATTTGAAGGTTCAATTTCCTTAATGTGATAACATGACACCGGGTAAATCAAAATGGTTATCAGGTAACTTACCATAGGAGTACTGTCTGCAGGAGACTGTCCCAGTCAGCAGTCAATCTGGTCATTTTTATACTCCTTCAAAAATCAAAACGTGGCAAACATTGCTCAACTTCCATTCTGTGAACCATGATTCAAAGTCTTAAAGTTATGTAAGATCAGATGTCACGTCAGACATCAGGAAGTTCAGTGACAGAAGAGGTGAATTTTTTTCTTTTTTCTTTTGGTAAAACAAAGAGTTCACAGTCTTGTGAAGTCAATTTATTTAGTTGTTTTGATTTGGTGTTATCCCAGTTAGTGCTTTTTTTTTTCTATTTTTGGCTGAGAAGTTATTTCCCAACATTAGTTCGGACAGTTCGTTTAGAGTTTGGGCATCTGTCTTCGGCATGTGAGAGGCACTTTCATCACCTTGTGCACCAATTACAGGCCTCTTTCAAGAAACATTGAGGTAGAGAGACAGATATATAGAGATAGATAGAGAGAGACAGAGAGTGAGGGGGTGGGGGGGAAGTCAACAAATCTGCCTGTTTCAGTTTGTTTTTTTGCAAAATTTGACAGACTCGGTCATACATTACTGGGACAGTCTCAGCCAGATCTTTGTGATGACTGGATTGCTTGGCTGGATGAGTTTTGGGTGGAACATTTTGCAATGCACCTTTCACCTTATCTGAGAGTGCTTGCAGGACTACTCCTTCAGACAGGCAACAACTACCATGCTCCATTCAATTCATGTTTGCATATGTGTGTGTGGGCATGTATAACGATAATGAATTGAAACTATTTCAAAGCTCTTAGCAGTGACTTGAATCATTCTGTCTATTGGACTGTGACATTAGTAAAGGAAGAGCTTAGCCAAAGTCCAATCAAACAAGCAGTCGACTGTATATTGGCTAAGAAAATATTTATTTTTAAGTGAGTGGGTTTGCTGGGGTCATCTGAGAACACGTTTCTGAGAAACTCACAAAACTAGCAAGTGAGATCTGGGCCTTAGAAAACAGGTTACTTACTGCAGCAGAATGTTAATAAAACCAAGAAAAGAATTACATCCAGTATACATAGATTCAGGACAGATGTAAACATTATAGGCTGACATAAAGCAAGAGACAAATTATACAGAGTCATGTTCTCACTTAAGACCTGTGACATGTCTTTCATAAATATTTTCAAATACATTAATTTTTAAGTCATATTCCAAAAAATGGAGTGCAAGAAGCAGAAGCAACTCTTTAAATCATCTTTTTAAATAAAGTGTTGGAATATGCCGAAGTAATCTGTATCTTCATAACCAAAATGACCAGTCTTTCTCAAATACCACTTGAAGGCAAATGCCAAAGTCTTGATGTCAAATATTAATGTGTACATTTTTAAAATTGCTTCTACAGCGTAATGTATGTTGCTTGAATCTAAAAGCAGGGTAGTTCGACAAGGCTGACCTCTAGAAAAACAGTTGAGCAGGTTATTATAAAGGATATTTTTAGGGATTAAAAGTCAGATAAAGGTAATATTCTTGATATATGCATTATGACTCGTCATTGTAACAGAGTCTTTTGACTTTTCCCAAGATACTTGCGGAATGGACTTTTCTTCGTTTGACTTTTCTTCCCCAACTTGCTCCTGTGTTTTGCGTCTGTTCAACAGCAGGATGTTTTTGGCCCCTGCAAAAAATGATGTCAGTAATACAGCTGACAAGGCCAGAACAAAAGCTCTTAGATCCTTAGGTATGCTATGTTCTTCTCTGATTGGTTACATGATGTTAGTCCTCACAAAGGAGTGGGCAGTCATTGGAATGAGAACTGCTTTTTTGTGAAGTAATGTCAAATTCAGTTTAAATTTCTCTTCCAGATAGGTGAGATGAAGAGAAGTCTTTCTGAGAGAAGGTCACTATCAACAGCATCAAAAGCTACAGTGTGGCTAAGAGCTGAGATGAAGTCTTTTGATTTCAGGTCATTTCTCAGATTCACAGAAATTCAAAGTAACCTGACTATGGCCTTTGTTAAGGTCATATATATGTACACTCACAATGTACAAACAGTTGAGTGTTCTGATATACATCTATGTACACAACAAGTCTGTTCTCCAGGAAAAAAAGTGAACTGACTGATTTTCTTTGATTTTTCATTGCATATATACAATCACAAAGTAAGGGTCTTGTCCCAAGACATTGCTGAAAAGAGCAAAAACAAACAAAAAGACATAACTTAGAGCATAAGCATATAACTGTGTAAAAATCTGCCAAACTAAGATGTGGTCCCATGCACATTAAAAAACAAAAAAGCTACAAAACAGTTGACTCTTTTCTAAGTAAGGCAAATAAAACTGTATTTATTTTGGACTCTGGTCAGACACTTCATTATATAAAGCCCTTGATTATGTAGAACTTAAAAAAGTTCTAATAAATGATTTGCCTTTTAGTAGTTCACATCTGGAGAATTTATTGTGAATACTGAATCTTTGTCATGTTATACTAACTTTAAGTAAATGCTTTTGTAACCAAAGTGCTCTCTGACTGTAAGAATAACAGTTATTTCATGAAAAATTTGTCCAATCTCTATATCAGCAAAGGCAATATCTTTTTACTTACTATGTATGTCACTAGTCTGGATGTTGGATTGGATTTTTTTATGATTCTATGATCGTTTATTTTTTGTTATAGTAGAAGAATTGCAACTGTTGTCATCTTAGCTCCCGATTTCACAAGTGTATTTATAGGTTTTCCAGAACACAATACATAACACAGCAATCTGTTTTCTTAAAGTCTTTTAATCCACTGGATTACACGTATGATGTTATTGCAATTTAGGAAGGTACACTTGCTAAATTATATGGTTTTCATGAACACACAAATAATCGTATTATTTCGTTTATTTTCAGCCTTGATTGTGATGATCTATACAAAGTGATTTCTTGGCTGCAGTATGGACATCCCATCATTCTTTACTGTTGTTCATTAATTTGATCAGTTTATTTTTATTACAAAACAGCATGTGCAGGTCAACTTTAAGACAGGGTACTAAAGACAGAAAGGTTAAAGGGTGGGAAGAGGTGTCCCAGCTGTCTTTATATATTGGACTCTTTGTAAGTTGCTTTCTGTGTGAGGTATTGACTGATCCACTGTGTTACCGAGCCTCTGTTTCTTGTTGTTCTATTTTCTCAGTTTCTACATAGGACTTGTCTGTTTTGGCTGATATGTCATGTGTGGCCAGACGTGACAAGGCCTTACGTTTCAATATATGAAAGCTGCAACAATGCCCCAGAGGACTTTCACCTCAAGAGTATAGGAGCATATAACATACCAGGAGGACGGGTTCCTACACGGTTAAGTCGGTATATTGAGAAGCAGAGACATGATTTCAGTTATACAAATAAAAGTTTATTGGTAACGAAAAACGAAAATGATGGAATAAAACTGAAATAACAAATTGCCTCTTCCATGTTAAAATGCAAGTATAGAAAAGTAAAATTATTGAAGTTAATAAAATAAATGAAGTGTATAAAAACTTTAAAATAGCCAAACCAACTTCGGGGAATATAAAGAATCCAGCTATGTAACTGGTGGAGGGCAGAGGGCTGACTGCAGGGGCTTTAGTAAGACTAAAGGGAGAATAAGCTATGACACTGCCACATTAAATTTGGGGTCTGATCATTTAAATTCATAATGAAGAGCATAAATGTAATACTTGCAGTGTAATACATACTGGGTTCACTATCTATGCGAAAAGGTAGAGGTATGTATTTTCCTTTGTAATGTAAAGTTACGTTGTTGTTTTTTTTACCTCTTTCACAAAATGATATGTATGTGTATGTGTGGGTTTCTTAAAGTATCACGAACCAATGTTATTTAAGCAGGGTGTGTGTTAGGCAAAGGGGTGGATTTACGGGGAGAAGAGGAAGCTGTGTATCATCTGTGTGGCGCCAGTTTTAAAGGACTGCAGCAACGAGTAAAAGAAAAACTTCTTAGTTTGTTTCTACACAAGCACTAAAAGAAAGGAAATAGAAATGAACTGGGGAGCGGTGCGACCTAAAGTTTCTTGCAAGGCGTTCCTGCTACTCTTAGCGCGTCCCCCGCGAGCGGACGCACAGCTCGGAAGAGGGACAAACCTCATGGATAACCTCCCTCCACAGATCCCGGTGAGATCAATGCCATTTTTTTTTACATAGTATACCATTATAAAGCAATCGCATTTTTTTGGTCATGAGTTTTCGTAATTTTTTTTCTTTGTGGATTTGATTTTTCTTTTTGGTGGACCAACGCGGGATAGCTGTCGCTTTTGGCCGCCTTCCTGTTTCTTCTATGGGACTTAAAAACTCTTTAGGACGGTCTGCTGTGGACTTAATGAAATATTTCGTTTTCACGGACTGTTAGTTTAATTTGGGGATCAGGAAAGGGGAGTTTAAGGGTTTATTTTCTTTGTTAACGATATGTTCATTCTGTAATACATAGCGCTGTGCGCCACTTGACACTTGTGCGGTTCATTCGTACACTGGTTGAAGCCAAAACTAAAGTTTGTAGATATTTTGTGTTTTGGGTGATCTGACATAGGGAAAGATTTCCAAACACACTCAATTAGTCTACTTCCCAAAGAGAAGCCTTAGGTCTGCTGCTGACCCCTTTTTCCCCAGCTACAATGGCGGGCAATCATCTGTCTGCGTGATAGAAGAAATACTTTACAATTTTTTGTACCAATACATTTTTAAAAAGCTATTTTTGTAAAAAGGAATTCCTAATTATTGCTCTACCTTGTAACACCCAGGGTTGATCTCACCTATAATAAACATCTTTTTGCTATCAAACTGGCTTTTGTTACTGGAGTACTTTTGTACACTTTCAGTTTTGTAGTAATTCCACTACCTCCTCAGTCAATAAAATTAATTTTACACCTGAAATCACATCTCTGGCTTCTTGGTATCAACAAACCTGTGTTTTGTGTGCAAGCACTAGGATGAAACTTTCTGGGTGAATTTCCCAGGGTGGTGTAGCTGGCCACATTTGAAAAATTCTTTAGCTGACTTGGTGTACTTAAAGGTCTTCCCTGTGCAACATTACCATCATGGAGAAATGATATAGATTCGCAGATGCAGTTTGTGTTGTTGTAACTACCTCGCCTCCCCCCTTGGCAACTTCAGCCACTCAGCGTTCAGCGACGCTGGTCTACTGATGACCGGTCTGATCACCATTCACCTGCTTCATCTGTTTGCAATTTAATTTAATTAATTTTGTTTCTTATTTAAACCCCTTAGTTGTACACCTTCTTTGTGAAGTCTTCACTTGGTTTTCTACCAGGAACCTTTGCCAGTGATTTTTGTGAATCAAACCCAGGTTGACCGAACTTTGTGAGATAAACCCTGTTGCTATAACCAGATCCTTTGTTCTTCTCTGCCTTTTGTGAATTAAATCCTGTGTTGCGCACTAGCGTCCTGCCTCAGTTCCAGTCTTCTGACAGTTGTGCTGCTGAGTAAATGTTAAATTATGACAGAGATGCAGAAGAGCCAGTTCTAAGTTTATTTATAATATTATACCTTTTTTGTTTGTTTAGAAAACAAATTGCAGGAAAAACAAGGAGTCAAGTTATCTTCATGAGTGTTTATTTTGATCAGCAGTGTGTTCTTGCAGACATGAAATTATGTTTTTTGTCTCTTTTTAAATCTGTTTCATATATATATATATATATATATATATATATATATATATGTGTGTGTGTGTGTGTGTGTGTGTATATATACATAAGAACACACAGACACATACATATACTGTATATACTTCTGAATAGAATTTTGTCAAGATATATATGGAGTTTGCGTTGTACAGCTGATTAAATGCTGAATTATGACAGAGACACAACAGTCTCTTTTACAACTCTGCCAGTTCTAAACTTAATATTATATATATATATATATATATATATATATATATATATATATATTGTTATGAAAGCAAATTGCAATAAAAACAAATCTTCAACTTAACTTTATGGATATTTATTTTGATTAGCAGTCTAGCTGTCGAGGGGCACTTATGCAGCAGTGGGGTCTGTGATCTTGCCCATGAAGAGGATAGTTTTGGTGCTGTCTTCAACAATCAGCAGGAGGAAGGGTCTGTTCAGATCTATTCTCAGTCTTGGCATTACTCCTGAGAAGCCTACAAACCCTACAGTGGTGGCAGCAGCTGCCTCGGTGCCTCTCTCATCCACTTTGAGAACTGCCTTATGTTCCACCTGGAGAATTTATTGAGAAAGAAACAGAGGTATGAAACATGTCATTGTATTTCTCAGAAACTCATGTCACCTGAACTTTGCCAGTATGATATAGAACTGTATTATGGCTTGTAACATTTCTCTTCAAAGGATTTAACTCTGATAGTGGAGAGCTAAAATCAGTGTAGTAATTTCTTCTCTTGGAGGGCTTAACATCACTCAGGGCATTTTGTGCCAACTGGGCAAATATATCTATTTCTGATGGAAGTTAAATCCAACTCTTACTGTTAACTCTTAAACCGACTTTCATTTTACCCTGCTGAAATGAGATTGTGTAGGAAGAGGATTGCTTACCCTGATTTAAGGTTAACATGGAGCCAGCAAAATGGACAAAATGAAGACACAAAATGGAGTTCTGAACACGTGTGAATTTTTTTAATATACCTGTGAAACCTTCAGCTGGTCTGTCTCTGAAATGCTGGAGAAGTCTGCTGTTTCTGAGAATGCACTGACCATTCCCATCTCCTTCAGAGTGTCAGCCAGGGAGTAAGTTGCTGATATGGAGAACTTGGGCACCGTCACTGGGAACATTTCTCTAGAGAGACAGACAAGTTTCAAGTTTCAAGTTTATTTAGAGCCCAATATCACTGTTTACAGTCCCAAAGGGCTTTGCAGGCCACAACAGTCAAAATCAAAACAGGACGGCACCCCCTGACTTAATCCTCATGGCAGGCAAGAAAAAACTCCCCAAAAATCCAAAAGGGAAATGGGAAAATGGGAGAGACAGTTTGACACATTTAAGTCCCACATAATCTTTAGGATGCAGTATCACTGCGTTCAACGAGTGTGATTTCAAGGCTAGTGTGATTTCAAGGCAACGATTGTTAGATTTTTTTGCTACAGACAATGTGACACGCAGTAACTCTGATGTGAAGTTAACGCCCATTAAACAGAGAGATCATATCTAGTGCACGACTAACAAAATAATGCGCAATTTTCCAAAAGCAAAGTGACAAGCAATTACAGTGTACTGCAGATGATTTCAAACCACTATGTTTGCACACACCTGTACCCAGGTCATGTTTTGAGTTCATCTAATATATGTATTTGTACGCTATGTCCTTAGCTGTTGATGTCCCCTTTAAGAACCCAAAGACTACAGTGATGTCATTCTGTAGTAGGAAACTGTCAAATGTGGTGCATTCTGAGTATGTAGAGGAGAACGGCAAAACTGCAAAAGGGATGCCGCTGTCTTTTGACAATGAGCTTCATCTTTGTTGATGTTCTTTGTAAGTACATATATTTTCATCTAAAAGCAAGGTAATAATTATTAAATATTAAATATAAATATTAGTCTTTTACAAAGACAGATGAAGTTATATGAGTTAATCTTCCTATGATTTTGGTGGATAACGAATGATGGAATGATATGTGGGTAACACATTAGCATGATAGTCTTGCATTAAGTGCATGAATATATTTTATGTGCATGGGTTTAAATGCAATACCTGCTCATTCTTTGACGGTGTAGAGATTTTATGAGAGGTACGATTAGCTAGGGAACAGTGCAAACCGTGTTTCTTGAAGTAATACATGCCGTTACCTTCCACCTAGCCGTGAATAGAATCCTGGTGTAGAAGACACGTGTGCCTGTGTATTGACGTGTGTGACTAAAGTAAGTAAACTTAGATTGAAGAAGTACAAGAAAGAACCATGTCCTACAACATTACCCAGTCTTATGAAACAGATTCAAAACATGACTTTTAACCTTGCTCCATATAGCTCAGAGGAGAGTGTCAAACTTTACCATGTGAAGGAGACTCTCTCTACACTTGCAGGATTTTTGAAAGACTCCTACCTTACCTCAAAAGACTGTCATGCCAGTGTTTGATCTGATCTTTAGAGAGGAGCCCCTCCACCTCCTGCATCTTCCCCTCATCAGGAAGAAGGATCATCATGGAAGCATTGCCCTTGTATGGCAACATCAGAACAGTGGTGTGGTTGGCTTGGTCTATGTAGTAGTCATAGAGACCCATCCTCGACATCATGTCCACTGCCAATTTGGTATTTTTATCCACTTGGAAGTCAGCTTTACGAGTGTGTCTTTCATTAAAAGGTTTCTCCCATTTACCTAAAGGGAAAGATTTCCAAACACACTTCAACACTCCCAAAGAGCTAAGTTAAATTTAAATTAAACCGTAAAACGGTAAAATTTCATTTAAAAAACAATCTTCATTGTGAAGACTAAAATAATGTGAACATACCTCTGAAAAACAAATAACTTATCAGCATCATGACAGCGTCTTTATCCACATCCTTAACCAAGTCAGTGATCATGTCCTCTGTCTTCTTGGCAATGTACTTATTGATCTCTTGTGCAGCCACATCAGGTTTGCTGAAATCAGCAGTGAAAGCCTGACTCTGATAGTAGTGTTGGGCATCCTGCAGGAACTTGTCAAGTGGTTTAAATCCCTGTCTGATGGCTAGAGAAGTGCCCATCTCCAGCTGAAAGGCGTCTCGGCTGTGGTTGAGCATGTGGAGCAGGTGCTCGTATCCCTCATTAACCTGTGCGGGCTGGAGGTTACTGTATTCCAGTACACGGTAGATCTCTGAGTGAGTGTGTTCCTTGGCGCCCAGGGCTAGCAGGGATAGTGCCATAGAGATGCTCACTGGACTGAAAAAGATGTTCTTGCCTTTAGAGTCGGGCAGGGCATTTAGCTTCCTGTACAGACTGAAAGCAAAGTCAGCATTGTGTGGGGAAAGCAGATGGCAGTCTTGGTGGGCACCCTCATGGCTGGGATGGGGCTCCCCTTTGGCGTGATGAAGGTGTTTGTGATGATCTGTAGAGTGGATGCCATGATCGTTGCTAGCTGGAGCTGCAGCACAGGCTATGACCAGCAGCAGGCCACAGGTCAAATAACAAGAGAACTTATCCCACATTTTGCTCTCTACCTAAAGAGCACAAGACAGAGGAGACAGATATTCTTATCATTGGCACTTTGCATAGTTCTTCAGTATAATGTAGTTTATAGAAGTGCATCGTAATAAAGAGTAAAAAAGCAAAGTAGAGTATCAGAAGAAGTAGAATGTATTAGAGTATTGCAATAAAAATCAAGAAAATACTTGGTATATATAAGTCGATGTGTACAAAAATACTGAAATATATGTAAAATAATATGCTTAAATTATAAACTGTTGAAAGTAATAATCATTTCATAAATATCCTCTGGGATCTTCTCACACACCCTGAATATTACACTGCATAAATGAAATGCCCACTGAGACAAGATGTCTTCTTTTATTATATTCTCGTCAAAATACATTTCAAGTAAAACTAAAATGATCATGCACAAGTCTTCCTGTAGTAATGGCCAGTGCATTGCATGAATGTCTTTATACAGCTGTTCAGTTTTGTAAAATTGTGGACCGTTTATTCAGCTTATCTTTCATTACTCAAATATTACACTATTGACAACACGTGTGCCTGCTGATGTGACATTTTCTATATGGTTATATTACACTGAGAATTCTAGTGGTTTATTATAAAATACACTGCACTCTAGTTCCTTCTTATGGAAATCATGCAGCACATGGGGCCAGTGGCCAGTGGACTCCTCTACTGAACTCCATCTCTTGGTTCAGTGTTTTTTGTCAGGCAGTGAGTCCTATTTATAAAAAAAAACATATTGCAGATAAAATATCAGTCTCTAGCCATTTAAGTATTTCTGTGTAAAACATTGTGACCGTATAGGAGAACCACAATCATCATATCTGATTAATGCCTGATCCCAGTTGAAATACTCTATTCATTTATTAGCCAGTGTTTGCTAATTTGAAGGTTCAATTTCCTTAATGTGATAACATGACACCGTGTTAATCAAAATGGTTATCAGGTAACTTACCATAGGAGTACTGTCTGCAGGAGACTGTCCCAGTCAGCAGTCAATCTGGTCATTTTTATACTCCTTCAAAAATCAAAACCTGGCAAACATTGCTCAACTTCCATTCTGTGAACCATGATTCAAAGTCTTAAAGTTATGTAAGATCAGAGGTCATGTCAGACAGCAGGAAGCTCAGTGACAGAAGAGGTGAGTTTTTTTTCTTTTGGTAAAACAAAGAGTTCACAGTCTTGTGAAGTCAATTTATTTAGTTGTTTTGATTTGGTGTTATCCCAGTTAGTGCTTTTTTTTTTTCTATTTTTGGCTGAGAAGTTATTTCCCAACATTAGTTCGGACAGTTCGCTTAGAGTTTGGGCATCTGTCTTCGGCATGTGAGAGGCACTTTCATCACCTTGTGCACCAATGCCAAGCCTCTTTCAAGCGTCAGGGTCCTTAAGGATGGAAGAGAAACACTGAGGTAGAGAAGGAGAGACAGAGACAGAGAGGGAGAATGGGGTGGGGGTGGGGGCGGGGGGGGGGAGTGGTGCTGGTGGCAGTAGTCAACAAATCTGCCTGTTTCTTGTGATGACTGGATGTTTGGCTGGATGATTTTTGGGTGGATCATTCTCAATGCACCTTTGAATTTATGTGAAAGTGCTTGCAGGACTACTCCTTCAGACAGGCAACAACTACCATGCTCCATTCAATTCATGTTTGCATATGTGTGTGTGGGCATGTATAACGATAATGAATTGAAACTATTTCAAAGCTCTTAGCAGTGACTTGAATCATTCTGTCTATTGGACTGTGACATTAGTAAAGGAAGAGCTTAGCCAAAGTCCAATCAAACAAGCAGCCAACTGTATATTGGCTAAGAAAATATTTATTTTGAAAAGAGTGGGTTTGCAGGGGTCATCCGAGAGCGTGTCTCTGAGAAACTCATATAAAGGGCAGGAAAAGGTAATATTCTATATGTGCATTATGACTCGTCATTTTAACAGTCTTTTGACTTTTTTCAAGGTACTTGTGGAATGGACTTTTCTTCAGTAATACAGCTGACAAGGCCATAACAAAAGCTCTTAGATCCTTAGGTATGTCACGGTCTTCTCTGATTGGTTACATGATGTTAGTCCTCACAAAGGAGTGGGCAGTCATTGCAATGAGAGCTGCTTATTTGTGAAGTAATGTCAAATTCAGTTTAAATTTCTCTGCCAGATAGGCAGAGTGTGGCTAAGAGCTGAGATGAAGTCTTTTGATTTCAGGTCATTTCTCAGATTCACAGAAATTCAAAGTAACCTGACTATGGCCTCTGTCAAGGTCATATATATGCGTACACTCACAATGTACAAACAGTTGAGTGTTCTGATATACATCTATCAGCTCAGCTTTTGTTCTGTAGAAAAAAAAGGTAAACTCATTGTATGTGTACTGAAAGATGATGGAAAATCAATCGCTAAGTAAGGGTCTTGTCACAAGACATCACTGAAAAGAGCAAAAACAAACAAAAAGACAAAATTTAGATAACTGTATAAAAATCTTCCAAACTAACGTGTTGTCCCATGTACTTCAACCCCCCCCCCCCCCCCCCCCCAAAAAAAAACCAATTGACTCTTTTCTAAATAGAGCAAACAAAACTGTATTTATTTTGGACTCTGGTCAGACACTTCATTATGTAAAGCCCTTGATTACAAAGAACTTAAATAAAGTTCTAACAGATTATTTGCCTTTTCGCAGTTGACATATGGTCAACACGTTGCAAATACTGATTCTTTAACTGAATCTTTGTCTTGTCATACTAACTTTAAGTAACTGCTTCTCCAGTGATTTTTTTTCATGATTATATGATTATAATTATTTTTGTAATAGTAGAAGCATGGCAACTGTTGTCAGCTTAGCTCCTAATTTCACAAATGTTTTTCTATAGGTTTTCCAGAACAGAAATATACATAACACATCAATCTGTTTTCATAAAGTCTTTTACTTCATTGGATCATGTATATGATGGTATCACAATTTAGGAAGGTACACAAGCTAAATTATATGGCTTTCATGAACACACAAACAATCTTACTATTTCATTTATTTTCAGCTTTGAATGTGATGATCCATTCAAAATGATGTCTTTGCTGCACTATGCACATCACATCAATTTTTTTTACTGTTGTTCATTAATTTGATCAGTTAGTTTATTTTTATTACAAGACAGCATGTGCAGGTCAACTTTAAGACAGGGTACTAAAAATAGAAAGGCAAAAGGGTGGGAAGAGGTGTCTCAGCTGTCTTTATATATTGGACTCTTTGTAAGTTGCTTTCTGTGTGAGCTACTGACTGGTCCACACTGTTACTGAGCCTCTGTTTCTTGTTGTTTTATTTTCCCACTTTCTGTGTAGGACTTTTCTGTGTAGGACTAACCTCTATCACTGGACTAAATGAACAACAGTCCTAAAACCCAACACTTAAGGTAAAACATGGAAGAAAACATGAATGACCAAAAGAAAACCCCCAAAACAATGTGACTTAAAAAAAGAAGAGTTAATCAAACAACATACAGTAAGTGGAGGGCAAAAGAAACCAAGCAAATCAATGATAAAGACAAAACCAATTAGATACTCAGGTTAAGCTCAGATGAGAGGAGGTGTGTCACTATGGTGGCTGCACTAGGCCAAAACACAGCATAGGGAAAGCAGGGAGGAAAGTTCCTCCAATTATGAGACATGCTCCTCTGGCCAGGGGAGAATGAGTGGGAGTGAACTACAATTCTGTAGAAGCGAGAAAATAAAAGATGAAGAAACTGAGCTCTTGCAGGTCCAAAGTGAGATGACATCTCAGGTTGAAGAAGTTTTACTGGGGTAGTCTGGCCAGTGAGGAATCAGACAGTATCAGCAAGTGCCACTGGTGGTCAGGGAAATGTGTTTCTGTCTCTGTGTTTTGTGACATGCAAAGTCCCAGGTACCTGAGACCAGAAGAGAATCAGGTGTAGTGATAGAATTGCAAGATTCACTCCAGGCCTAGATCTTTGGATCAGTGCACAACTCATTAAATATCATAGTGTTGTCTATAACGAATGTCATTCTTTTGTGACATGTCATTTTTTCTACTGAAATCATTACTTTCCTCTGGTGTAAAGCTCAGTGTTGTTGACCTTTACTGAGCAGAAGATGCTGAGACAAAGAAGTGTGTTTTACTGCTGGAGCTGGATGGATTTTCGGGTAATGTACACATTGAATGAATGAATTAATGAAGGCATGAATCTCAGTTTTTTGGTTTTGTCATAAAATTTAAGAAAAATATTAAGTCTGTTAGTTAATTAATTAGTTTTTTATCATTGTGTTTCTATTTTATTGAGAAGCTTTGTTGTTTTGTGAGAATTATATGACAACCATATATGTGTTAAAATTTGAGAGTGGTGACATAGATCTCTGACTTTGTGAAAGAGACTTTCTTAAGTTTTCATATTTGCATATTTGTAACTACTTTGAATTCAATTTTGTCCAAAAGCTTATGCAAGAGATTCAAATGAAAGCTGAGACAAGAGAAATGGTGCCCTCACATGGACAAATGATGGAAGGAGTGTTTGAGAAATGCTAAGATAAAAAGAGCATATTGTATTTGAAGCTCTCTTTAACCTCTAACTTGGTTATTTGCTGACAACATTAGAAGCCGGTGAACTACATCTTAACGCTATCCAGCAAGCCATGCTGTAGCAACTGTCTGACATTCACTATTTCTCATTTGAATGTGTTTTAGTTGAAATCCAGAGAAACACTGGACAAGGTCTGTGCTCTTAACATAAATCACAAGCACAATACCTTTGTAAAAGTTGCAGAGTTACATTAAAGAATAAGAATTTAAGAAAAAAAAGATGTACTGAAAATATACCTTCACGTGGGTATTTTTTTAAATATACTTGAGTGACCTGAAGCACCTGTACTATTGAATTGGACTGTGTGGAATTTTTTCCACCACAGGTTTCAGTGGAGCTAAAGACTTTCAGAATGTCCACCTTTGAAGTCATGTTGATTGTGTAGTTTCTGAATTCTGGTGTGATTACATAATGACTTTCTGTTGAATGTAAGTGTTTGTAGCTTCTTGTAAACTGTTTTGACAGGTCATATTTTAATATTAAGAGTACTGTGTAGGGAGAGAACTTAACTTTGCAATGTTTATTTTTAAACAGACCCAAAATCAGATGAGGAAATTACCTTTGGTGGAAATAATCAGATAAACATACATAGACACAAATATAAACATATGCACACTTGAAAGAAGAATGATCTGATGATTTACAGTCTAAAATGTCAGAGCTGTGGAGCAGAATTTCTTTTCATTCAGCCTTGGTATCATCTTACGTATGTATAGATACACGCAGCTCTGGATGAATTTTTGTCAACAAATGTGAAATCAGATATGTGACTATAAGGTTCAGGGGCCCTTATGCAGCAGTAGGGTCTGTTATCTTGCCCATGAAGAGGATAGTTTTGGTGCTGTCTTCAACAATCAGCAGGAGGAATGGTCTGTTCAGATCAATTGTCAGTCTTGGTAGAGATGACCCAAGTAAAATCTCTACAGTGGTGGCAGCAGCTGCGTCAGAGCCTCTCTCATCCACTTTGAGAGCTGCCTTATGTTCCACCTGGAGAATTTATTGAGAAAGAAACAGAGGTATGAAACATGTCAGTGTATTTCTCAGAAATTCATGTCAACTGTCTTTTACCAGTATAATATAAAACTGTATTATGGCTTGTAACATTTCCCTACAAAGGATATAATGCTGATAGTGGAGAGCGAAAATCAGTGCAGTAAATTCTTCCTTGGAGTTCTCAGTTCCGCAGGAGGAGAATTGCTTTTGCTGATTTAAGATTAACACGAAACCAACAAAATGGGCAAAATGGAGACACAAATGGGAGTCCTGAACAGTCTTTGATTTTTTTTAATATACCTTTGAAACCTTCAGCTTCTGTATCTCTGATAGGCCGGAGAGGTCTGCTGTTTCTGAGAATGCACTGACCATTCCCATCTCCTTCAGAGTGTCAGCCAGGGAGTAAGTTGCTGATATGGAGAACTTGGGCACTGTCACTGGGAATTTCTCTCTGGGAAACAGACAGTTTGACACATTTAAGTCCCAGATAATCTTGAGGATGCAGTGTCATTGCATTCAACTTGTGATTTTAAGGCTTCAACGACTGTTATATTGTTTTTTTTCGCCAGAGACAATGTCACACACAATAACTCTGATGTTACATTGAAGTCAAAGTTAGCACCTGATAACAGAGACATACTATCCAGTGCAAGACTGAGAAAATAATTCACAATTCTCCAAAAGCAAAGTGACAAGTAATTGCAGTGCACTGCAGCTGATTTCAAATCATGGTGTTTGGACACTTAGATTGAAGAAGTACAAGAAAGAACCATTTCCTACAATCTTACTCAGTCTTACGACACAGAATCAAAACATGACTTTTAACCTTGCTCCATATAGCTCAGAGGAGAGTGTCAAATTTTACCATGTGAAGGAGACTCTTTAAACACTCGCTGGGTTTATTAAAGACTCCTGCCCTACCTCAAAAGACTGTCATGCCAGTGTTTGATCTGATCTTTAGAGAGGAGCCCCTCCACCTCCTGCATCTTGCCCTCATCAGGAAGAAGGATCATCATGGAAGCATTGCCCTTGTATGGCAACATCAGAACAGTGGTGTGGTTGGATTGATCTACATAATACTCATGGAAATCATTACTCCACATCATGTCCACTGTCACTTTGGTATTTTTATCCACATGGAAATCGCTTTTACGAGTGTGTCTTTCTTCAAAAGGTTCCTCCCATTTACCTAAAGGGAAAGATTTCCAAAAACACTTCAGCACTCCTGAAGATCTAAGTTCAATTTAAATTAAACCTTAAAAAGATGACATTTCATAAATAATATCATAATTTACTCCTACATTTGGTTCATTGTGAAGACGAAAATAATGTGAACATACCTCTGAAAAACAAATAACTTATCAGCATCATGACAGCGTCTTTATCCACATCCTTAACCAAGTCAGTGATCATGTCATGTGTCTTCTTGGCAATGTACTTATTGATCTCTTGTGCAGCCACATCAGGTTTGCTGAAATCAGCAGTGAAAGCCTCACTCTGATAGTAGTGTTGGGCATCCTGCAGGAACTTGTCAAGTGGCTTGAAGCCCTGTCTGATGGCTAGAGAAGTGCCCATCTCCAGCTGAAAGGCATCTCGACTGTGGTTGAGCATGTGGAGCAGGTGCTCGTATCCCTCATTAACCTGTGCGGGCTGGAGGTTACTGTATTCCAGTACACGGTAGATCTCTGAGTGAGTGTGCTCCTTGGCGCCCAGGGCTAGCAGGGATAGTGCCATAGAGATGCTCACTGGACTGAAAAAGATGTTCTTGCCTTTAGAGTCGGGCAGGGCATTTAGCTTCCTGTACAGACTGAAAGCAAAGTCAGCATTGTGTGGGGAAAGCAGATGGCAGTCTTGGTGGGCACCCTCATGGCTGGGATGGGGCTCCCCTTTGGCGTGATGAAGGTGTTTGTGATGATCTGCAGAGTGGATGCCATGATCGTTGCTAGCTGGAGCTGCAGTGCAGGCTATGACCAGCAGCAGGCCAAAGGTCAGATAACAAGAGAACTTATCCCACATTTTGCTATCTACCTAAAAAGCACAAGACAGAAGAGACAGATATTCTTATCTTTGGCCCTTTGCATAGTTCTTCAGTATAATTTACTTCATAGAAGTGCATCGTAATAAAGAGTAAAAAAGTAAGGTAGAGTATCAGAAGTAGAAGAATGTATTAAAGCAGGCGTGGGCAAATCCGGTCCTAGAGGGCCATGGTCCTGCTGTTTTTCTTGTCAACCAACTAAATACAGTCTCTGATTGGCTGAAGAGCATGCACACCTGTTTTCAAAGTGAAAATCAATAGGCAGCTAAGACGTGAAAACAAAAACCTGCAGGACACTGGCCCTCCAGGACTGGATTTTCCCACCCCTGTATTAGAGTATTGCAATAAAAATCAAGAAAATAATTGGTATATATAAGTCGGTGTGCACAAATATACTGAAATATATGTAAAATAATATGCTTAAATTATAAATTGTTGAAAGTAGTAATCATTTTATAAATATCTTCTGCGATTTTCTAAGGCACCCCAAATATTACACTGCATACATGAAATGCCTACTGATACAAGACGTCTTCTTTTATTATGGCCAATGCATTACATGAATGTCATTCATACAGGTGTTCAGTTTTGTAAAATGGTAGAAAGTTCATTCAGCTTATTATTACTAAAATATTACACTATTGACAATACGTATGCCTGCTGACGTGACATTTCTTATATGGTTATATTACACTGAGAATTCTAGTGGTTTATTATTAAACATGTTGCCTTTTAGTTCTTTCTTAGGAAATCATGCAGAACATGGGGGCCAGTGCACTCCATCTCTTGGTTCAATATGGTTTTGTCAGACAGAAAATCTCATTAAAAAAAAAAAGAGCGTATTGCAGATAAAATATCAATCTCTAGCCATTTTAGTGTTTCTATGTAAATAGTAAAACTGCAGTCATCATATCTGATTAATGCCTGATCCCAGTTAAAATACATTTTTTTGCCAGTGTTCGTTGATTTGAAGATTTAATTTGCTTAATGTGATAATATAACACTGGATTAATCAAAATGGTTATCAGATAACTTACCGTAGGAGTACTGTCTGCAGGAGACTGTCCCAGTCAGCAGTCAATCTGGCCATTTTTATACTCTTTCAAAAATCAAAACCTGGCAAACATTGCTCAACTTCCATTCTGTGAACCATGATTCAAAGTCTTAAAGTTATGTAAGATCAGAGGTCATGTCAGACATCGGGAAGTTCAGTAGCAGGACAAGTGAGATTGTTTGTTGTTTTGATTTTTTCTTGTCTTTTTTTTTTTGTGGCTGAGGGGTTATTTTACCGTTTGCACATCTGTCTTTGGCATGTCATTGGCACTTTCATCACCTCATGCATCAATGTCAGGCCTCTTTCCACAGGGACCTTAAGGATGGAAGAGAAGCCTTGAGGGAGGGAGAGAGAGAGAGAGAGAGAGAGAGAGACAGACAGACAGACAGACAGAGGGAGAGAGACAGACAGAGACAGAGAGGGAGATAAAGAAAATCTGAAATGCCTGTTTCAGTTTTTGTGCAAAATTTGAGAGACTTGGTCATACATTACTGGGACAGTCTCAGCCAGATCCTTGTGATGACTGGATTGCTTGGCTGGATTAGTTTTGGGTGGATCATTCTAAATGCACCTTTCACTTTATATGAAAGTGCGTGCAGGACTACACCTTCAGACAGGCAACAACTACCATACTCCATTTAATGCATGTATGTGTGGGCATGTATAATGATAATGAATTGAAACTATTTCAAAGCTCTTAGCAGTGACTTGAATCGTTCTGTCTATTGGACTGTGACACTAGTAAGGGATGAGTTTAGGTAAAGTCCAATCAAACAAGCAGTCAACTGTATATTGGCTGAGAAAATATTTATTTTGAGAAGAGTGGGTTTGCAGGGGTAATCTGAGAACACGTTTCTGAGAAACTCACATAACTAGCAAGTGAGATCTGGTCCTTAGAAAATAGGTTACTTATTGTAGCAGGGTATTAATGAAAACAGAATTACATCAAGCATATGCAGATTCAGGACAGATGTAAACATTATAGTCTGACATAAAGCAAGAGACAAATTATACAGCATCATGTCCTCATTCAGGACCCCTGACATGTTCTTTGTAAATATTTTTCAAACAAATTTATTTTTAATTCATAATCCAAAAAATGGCATACCAGGAGGAGAAACAACTCTTTAAATTGTCTTTTTAAATAAAGTGCAGCAATATGCCGAAGTAATCTGTATCTTCAGAACCAAAATGACCAGCCTTTATCAAATACAACTTGAAACCAAAGTCTTCAACTCTGACATTAATGTGTACATTTTTAAAAGTGTTTTAAAATGTTTCTTCTTGTTTCTATTTTCTCATTTCTTAATAATCTTTGGTATTTAATTTCAGGTCATTTCTCATATTCACAGAAATTCAAGGTAACCTGACTATGTCTTCTGTCAAGGTCATATATATGTGTACACTCACAATGTACAAACAGTTGAGTGTTCTGATATGCATCTATCAGTACAGCTTTTGTGCAAGACAAACTTGTTCTCTAGAAAAAAAAAAAGTAAAACTAAGCTCTCTGACTGTAAGGATAACAGTTATTTCATGAAAAATTTGTCTGATCTCTCAGTCAGCAAAGGAAATATCTTTTTAATTACCATGTATGTCACCAGTCTGCATTCAGATGTAATACATAATGCTGGATTGGAAGAAACTGAATGTCTTATCATTTAAACTTTGATTGTTCTCCAGTAATGTTTTTTATGATTCTATGATTATGATTATTTTTGTGATAGTAGAAGCATGGCAACTGTTGTCATCTTAGCTCCTAATTTCAAAATGTTTTTATAGTTTTTCCAGAACAGAAATATACATAACATATCAATCTGTTTTCATAAAGTCTTTTACTTCATTGGATCACGTGTATGACGATATCTTAATTTAGGGAGGTACACAAGCTAAATTATATGGCTTTTATGAACACACAAACGAACACACACACACACACACACACACACACACACACACACACACACACACACACACACAATCTTACTATTTCATTTATTTTCAGCTTTGAGTGTGATGATCCATACAAAGTTGTATCTTGGCTGCAGTATGGATATCACATCATTTTTTTTTTTACTGTTGCTCATTAATTTGATCTATTAGTTAGCTTTGTAGGACGGCAGGGTGGTGCAGTGGGTAGTGCTGTTGCCTCCTAACAAGAAGGTCTTGGGTTCGATTCCTGGTCGGGTGGCCAGGACCCTTTCTGTGTGGAGTTTGCATGTTCTCCCTGTGTCTGCGTGGGTTTACTCTGGTTTCCTCCCACAGTCCAAAGACATGCAGGTTAGGTGAATTGGAGACACTAAATGATTCCCTGTTCTTTGAGTGCTAGGATAAGCTCCAGCACCCCACCCCTAATCAGGATAAGTGGCTTGAATTAGTGAGTAAGTTTTTTTTTATTACAAGACAGCACATGCAGGTCAACTTTAAGACAGGGTACTGAAGACAGAAAAGTAAAAGGGTGGGAAGAGGTGTCTCAGCTGTCTTTGTAAGTGTCTTTCTGTGTGAGGTATTGACTGATCCACGCTAGTACTGAGCCTCTGTTTCTTCTTGTTGTATTTTCCCATTTTCTGCACAGGACTTGCTTGTTTTGTCTGATGTTTCATGTGTGTATTAGCCAAAGTCCAATCAAACAAGCAGTCAACTGTATATTGGCTAAGAAAATATTTATTTTGAAAAGAGTGGGTCTGCAGGGGTCATCTGAGAACACGTTTCTGAGAAACTCACATAACTAGCAAGTGAGATCTGGGTTTTAGAAACAGGTTACTTATTGTAGTAGGGTATTAATAAAAACAAGAAAAGAATTACACCCAGTATATGCAGATTCAGGACAGATGTAAACATTATACTCTGACATAAAGCAAGACACAAATTATACAGAGTCATGTCCTCAAGACCCCTGACATGTTCTTTGTAAATATTTTTCAAACAAATTTATTTTTAATTCATAATCCAAAAAAAATGGCACACCAGGAGGAGAAACAACTCTTCAAATCATCTTTTTAAATAAAGTGCAGCAATATGCCAAAGTAATCTGTATCTTCAGAACCAAAATGACCTGTCTTTCTAAAATACAACCTGAAGCCAGATGCCAAAGTCTTCAACTCTGACATTAATGTGTACATTTTTAAAAGTGTTTTAAAATGTTTCTTTCCTTTCTATTTTCTCATTTCTTAATAATCTTTGGTATTTGATTTCAGGTCATTTCTCATATTCACAGAAATTCAAAGTAACCTGACTATGTCTTCTGTCAAGGTCATATATATGTGTACACTCACAATGTACAAACAGTTGAGTGTTCTGATATACATCTATCAGCTCAGCTTTTTCTCTGTAGAAAAAAAAGGTAAACTCATTGTACTGAAAGATGATGGAAAATCAATCACTAAGTAAGGGTCTTGTCACAAGACATCACTGAAAAGAGCAAAAACAAACAAAAAGACAAAATTTAGATAACTGTATAAAAATCTTCCAAACTAAGGTGTTGTGCCATGTATATTAAAAAACAGCTGACTCTTCTCTAAATAGAGCAAACAAAAACTATATTTATTTTCGACTCTGGTCAGACACTTCATTATATAAAGCATTTGATTACATAGAACTTAAAAAACTTTTAACAGATTATTTGCCTTTTTGCAGTTGACATATGGTCAACTCGTTGCGAATACTGATTCCTTAACTGAATCTTTGTCTTGTCATACTAACTACAAACTGATGACCAGGACTAACCTCTATCACTGGACTAAATGAACAAGAGTCCTAAAACCCAACACTCAGGGTAAAAAATGGAAGAAAAGATGAATGACAAAAAGAAAACCCTCAAAAACAAGGTGACTTAAAAAAAAGAAGAGTTAATCAAACAACATACAGTAAGTGGAGGGCAAAAGAAGCCAAGCAAATCTATGATAAAGACAAAATCAATTAGACACTCAGGTTGTAAGCTCAGATGAGAGGAGGTGTGTCACTATGGTGGCTGCACTAGGCCAAAACACAGCATAGGGAAAGCAGGGAGGAAAGTTCCTCCAATTATGAGACATGCTCCTCTGGCCAGGGGAGAATGAGTGGGAGTGAACTACAATTCTGTAGAAGTGAGAAAATAAAAGATGAGGAAACTGAGCTCTTGCAGGTCCAAAGTGAGATGACATCTCAGGCTGAAGTAGTTTCAGTGGAGTAGATTCTGGTCAGTGAGGAATCAGTGTCAGCAAGTGCCACTGGTGGTCAGGGAAATGTGTTTCTGTCTCTGTGTTTTGTGACATGCAAAGTCCCAGGTACCTGAGACCAGAAGAGAATCAGGTGTAGTGATAGAATTGCAAGATTCACTCCAGGCCTAGATCTTTGGATCAGTGCACAACTCATTAAATATCATTGCGTTGTCTATAACAAATGTCATTCTTTTGTGACATGTCATTTTTTCTACTGAAATCATTGCTTTTCTCTGGTCTAAAGCTCAGTGTTGTTGACCTTTACTGAGCAGGAGATGCTGAGACAAAGAAGTGTGTTTTACTGCTGGAGCTGGATGGATTTTCGGGTAATGCACACATTGAATGAATGAATTAATGAAGGCATGAATCTCAGTTTTTTTGTTTTGTCATAAAATTTAAGAAAAATATTAAGTCTGTTAGTTAATTAATTCGTTTTTTATCATTGTGTTTCTATTTTATTGAGAAGGTTTGTTGTTTTGTGAGAATTTTGTGACTACCCTATATGTGTTAAAATTTACAGCCTCATTGTGATCTCTGTTTATGAAGTAATAGGATCTGACTGATGCACTTATTGTAAGTCACTTTGGCTAAAAGTGTCTGCTAAATACCAAACTGCAAATTGTAAATTGAGTAATGGTGACACAGATCTCTGACTTTGTGAAAGTGACTTTCTGAAGTCTTCATACAAGCATATTTGTAACTACTTTGAATTCAGTTTTGTCCAAAAGCTAATGGAAGAGATGCAAGTGAAAGCTGAGACAAGAGAAGTGGTTCCCTCACATGGACAAATGATGGAAGGAGTGTTTGAGAAATGCTTAGATAAAAAGAGTATACTGTATTTGAAAGTCTCTTTCATCTCTAACCTGGGTATTAGCTAACAACAGCAGGAGCCCTTGTGGTGAACTACATCTTAACGCTATCCAGCAAGCCATGCTGTAGCAACTGTCTGACATTCACTACTTCTCATTTGAATGTGTTTTAGTTGAAATCCAGAGAAACACTGGACAAGGTCTGTGCTCTTAACATAAATCACAAGCACAACACCTTTGTAAAAACTGATGATTTGAATTAAAGAATAAAAATTAAAAAAAAAAAAAAGATGTACTGAAAATACACCTTCACGTGAGTCATTTTTTAAACATACTCGAGTGACCTGAAGTACCTGTACTACTGAATTGGATTGTGTGGAATTTTTTCCACCACAGGTTTCAGCGATGCTAAAGACTTTCAGAATGTCCATGTGACTTACAATCAGTGCATCGGTCGGATTCCTAATACCCCATAAGCAGACATCGCAGTTAGACTGAGCGTCAATTTAATCCTTCGTATTGCGCCCCTGGAATTCTTTGACAAACATAGAAACAAGACATGTTTTTTTTTTTTTTTTTAAAGGAAGGGAAAGGACGTTAGGCATTGGGGGATAGGTGGGTTCTGAAGAGGTGGTTTTCAGTTTCTTGCGAAGATGGTAAGGGATTCCGCAGTCCTAACTGTATGAGGGAGGTTGTTCCACCTCTGCGGGGCAATGGCGGAGAAGAGGCGTGGTCAGGATGATTGTGTGGTTTCTGAGTTCTGGGGAGATTACATAATGACTTTCTGTTGTGTAAGTGTTTGTAGCTTCTTGTAAACTGTTTTGACAGGTCATATTTTAATATTAAGAGTACAGTGTGGGGAGAGAACTTAACTTTGCAATGTTTATTTTTAAACAGACCCAAAATCAGATGAGGAAATTACCTTTGGTGGAAATAATCAGATAAACATACATAGACACAAATATAAACATATGCACACTTGAAAGAAGAATGATCTGATGATTTCCAGTCTAAAATGTCAGAGCTGTGGAGCAGAATTTCTTTTCATTCAGCCTTGGTATCATCTTACGTATGTATAGATACACGCAGCTCTGGATGAATTTTTGTCAACAAATGTGAAATCAGATATGTGACTATAAGGTTCAGGGGCCCTTATGCAGCAGTAGGGTCTGTTATCTTGCCCATGAAGAGGATAGTTTTGGTGCTGTCTTCAACAATCAGCAGGAGGAATGGTCTGTTCAGATCAATTGTCAGTCTTGGTAGAGATGACCCAAGTAAAATCTCTACAGTGGTGGCAGCAGCTGCGTCAGAGCCTCTCTCATCCACTTTGAGAGCTGCCTTATGTTCCACCTGGAGAATTTATTGAGAAAGAAACAGAGGCATGAAACATGTCAGTGTATTTCTCAGAAATTCATGTCAACTGTCTTTTACCAGCATAATATAATAACTCTTATGTCAACTGTCTATTACCAGTATAATATAAAACTGTATTATGGTTTGTAACATTTCCCTACAAAGGATATAATTCTGATAGTGGAGAGCGAAAATCAGTGCAGTAAATTCTTCCTTGGAGTTCTCAGTTCCGCAGGAGGAGAATTGCTTTTGCTGATTTAAGATTAACACGAAAGCAACAAAATGGACAAAATGGAGACACAAAAGGGGAGTCCTGAACAGTCTTTGATTATTTTTAATATACCTTTGAAACCTTCAGCTTCTGTATCTCTGATAGGCCAGAGAGGTCTGCTGTTTCTGAGAATGCACTGACCATTCCCATCTCCTTCAGAGTGTCAGCCAGGGAGTAAATTGCTGAAATGGAGAACTTGGGCACTGTCACTGGGAATTTCTCTCTGGGAAACAGACAGTTTGACACATTTAAGCCCCAGATAATCTTGAGGATGCAGTGTCGTTGCATTCAACTAGTGATTTTAAGCCTTCAACGACTGTTATATTGTTTTTTTTCGCCAGAGACAATGTCACACACAATAACTCTGATGTTACATTGAAGTCAAAGTTAGCACCTGATAACAGAGACATACTATCCAGTGCAAGACTGAGAAAATAATTCACAATTCTCCAAAAGCAAAGTGACAAGTAATTGCAGTGCACTGCAGCTGATTTCAAATCATGGTGTTTGGACACGTAGATTGAAGAAGTACAAGAAAGAACCATTTCCTACAATCTTACTCAGTCTTACGACACAGAATCAAAACATGACTTTTAACCTTGCTCCATATAGCTCAGAGGAGAGTGTCAAACTTTACCATGTGAAGGAGACTCTTTCTACACTTGCAGGATTTTTGAAAGACTCCTCCCTTACCTCAAAAGACTGTCATGCCAGTGTTTGATCTGATCTTTAGAGAGGAGCCCCTCCACCTCCTGCATCTTCCCCTCATCAGGAAGAAGGATCATCATGGAAGCATTGCCCTTGTATGGCAACATAATGTGAACATACCTCTGAAAAATAAATAACTTATCAGCATCATGACAGCGTCTTTATCCACATCCTTAACCAAGTCAGTGATCATGTCCTCTGTCTTCTTGGCAATGTACTTATTGATCTCTTGTGCAGCCACATCAGGTTTGCTGAAATCAGCAGTGAAAGCCTCACTCTGATAGTAGTGTTGGGCATCCTGCAGGAACTTGTCAAGTGGCTTGAAGCCCTGTCTGACGGCTAGAGAAGTGCCCATCTCCAGCTGAAAGGCATCTCGGCTGTGGTTGAGCATGTGGAGCAGGTGCTCGTATCCCTCATTAACCTGTGCGGGCTGGAGGTTACTGTATTCCAGTACACGGTAGATCTCTGAGTGAGTGTGTTCCTTGGCGCCCAGGGCTAGCAGGGATAGTGCCATAGAGATGCTCACTGGACTGAAAAAGATGTTCTTGCCTTTGGAGTCGGGCAGGGCATTTAGCTTCCTGTACAGACTGAAAGCAAAGTCAGCATTGTGTGGGGAAAGCAGATGGCAGTCTTGGTGGGCACCCTCATGACTGGGATGGGGCTCCCCTTTGGCGTGATGAAGGTGTTTGTGATGATCTGCAGAGTGGATGCAATGATCGTTGCTAGCTGGAGCTGCAGCACAGGCTATGACCAGCAGCAGGCCAAAGGTCAAATAACAAGAGAACTTATCCCACATTTTGCTATCTACCTAAAGAGCACAAGACAGAGGGACAGATATTCTCATCATTGGCCCTCTGCATGGTTCTTCAGTATAATATTCTTTATAGAAGTAAATCGTACAAAAGAGTAAAAAAGCAAGGTAGAGTATAAGAATGTATTAGAGCATTGTAATAAAAACAAGAAAATAATTGGTATATATAAGTCGATGTGCACAAAAATACTGAAATATATGTGAAATAATATGCTTAAATTATAAATCGCTGAAAGTAGTAATCATTTTATAAATATCCTCTTTGATCTTCTCAGACACCCCAAATATTACCCTGCATACATGAAATGCCTACTGAGACAAGATGTCTTCTTTTATTATATTCTAGTCAAAATTCATTCCAAATAAAACTAAAATGATCATGCACAAGTCTTCCTGTAGCCTGTACATTGCACGAATGTCATTTATACAGCTGTTCAGTTTTGTAAAATGGTAGACCGTTTATTCAACTTATTATTACTAAAATATTACACTATTGACAACACATAGTTCTGCAAAATAAATTCACGTTCTATCTATATACATTTTAAAGTAGACCGCTGAGGGTTTCGGAGCTTATGTTTTTCATGTTTCTAGGACAAAAACCGGCGGAGTTTTCGAAGTGGTTTGTTGAAATTTCTGTTTCATCAAATTAAAATTTAAAAAAAGAGCGTATTGCAGATAAAATATCAGTCTCTAGCCATTTCAGTGTTTCTATGTAAATAGTAAAACTGCAGTCATCATATCTGATTAATGCCTGATCCCAGTTAAAATACTCTATTCATTTTTTAGCCAGTGTTCGTTGATTTGAAGATTTACTGTGACAATATAACACTGGATTAATCAAGATGGTTATCAGGTAACTTACCATAGGAGTACTGTCTGCAAAGTCTTAAAGTTATGTAAGATCAGAGGTCATGTCAGACATCTGGAAGTTCAGTAGCAGGACAAGTGAGATTGTATGTTGTTTTGATTTTTTCTTGTCTTTTTTTTTTTGGCTCAGAGGTTATTTGCCAACATTAGTTAGAACAGTTACTTTACAGTTTGCACATCTGTCTTTGGCATGTCATTGGCACTTTCATCACCTCATGCACCAATGTCAGGCCTCTTTCTGCAGGGACCTTGAGGATGGGAGAGAAACCCTGAGGGAGGGAGAGAGAGAGAGAGACAGACAGACAGACAGACAGACAGACAGAGGGAGAGAGACAGACAGAGACAGAGAGGGAGATAAAGAAAATCTGAAATGCCTGTTTCAGTTTTTGTGCAAAATTTGAGAGACTTGGTCATACATTACTGGGACAGTCTCAGCCAGATCCTTGTGATGACTGGATTGCTTGGCTGGATTAGTTTTGGGTGGATCATTCTAAATGCACCTTTCACTTTATATGAAAGTGTGTGCAGGACTACACCTTCAGACAGGCAACAACTACCATGCTCCATTTAATTCATGTGTGTATATGTATATGTGGGCATGTATAACACTAATGAACACTAAAGCCTTTGCCACCTGGGTGTGTATGGTTGTGTGTCTGCCCTGCGATGGACTGGTGACCTGTCCAGGGTGTTGCCCCGCCATTCGCCCAATGGGCGCTGGGATAGGCTGCAGCACCCCCCCCCCCCCCCGACCCTAATCAGGATAAGCGGCTTAGATAATGAGTGAGTGAGTTTATTTTTTTTACAAGATAGCGCATGCAGGTCAACTTTAAGACAGGGTACTAAAAATACAGAGGTAAAAGGGTCGGAAGAGGTGTCCCAGCTGTCTTTATATGTTGGACTCTTTGTAAGTTGCTTTCTGTGTGAGGTATTGACTGATTAATGCTGAGCCTCTGTTTCTTGTTGTTCCATTTTCCCAGTTTCTGCATAGGACTTGCCTGTTTTGTCTGATATTTCATGTGTGGCTTAGCCAAAGTCCAATCAAACAAGCAGTCAACTGTATATTGGCTGAGAAAATATTTATTTTAAAAAAAGTGGGTTTGCAGGGATCATCTGAGAACACGTTTCTGAGAAACTCACATAACTAGCAAGTGAGATCTGGGTTTTCGAAAACAAGTTACTTATTGTAGTAGGGTATTAATAAAACCAAGAAAAGAATTACATCCAGTATATGCAGATTCAGGACAGATGTAAACAGTATAGGCTGACATAAAGCAAGACACAAATTATACAGAGTCATGTCCAAAAAAAATGGCACACCAGGAGGAGAAACAACTCATTAAATTGTCTTTTTAAATAAAGTGCAGCAATATGCCAAAGTAATCTGTATCTTCAGAATCAAAATGACCAGCCTTTATCAAATACAACCTGAAGCCAGATGCCAAAGTCTTCAACTCTGACATTAATGTGTACATTTTTAAAAGTGTTTTAAAATGTTTCTTTTTCTTTCTATTTTCTCATTTCTTAATAATCTTTGGTATTTAATTTCAGGTCATTTCTCATACTCACAGAAATTTAACCTGACCTGACTATGTCTTCTGTCAAGGTCATATATATGTGTACACTCACAATGTACAAACAGTTGAGTGTTCTGATATGCATCTATCAGTATAGCTTTTGTACAAGACAAACTTGTTCTCTGGAAAAAAAAGTAAACTCATTGTATGTGTACTGAAAGATGATGGAAAATCTATCACTAAGTAAGGGTCTTGTCACAAGTTACTTGTACTTTTATTTGTAGCTGGTGTTCAAATTTTAATTTCCAAAATTTTTTGGCAAGTACGTATTGCAAAATAACCCCCTCAAGGGTTTGGCGTTCCTTTGAACTAGCCTTAGTAGGCTATACAATTTATGTCACTATAATTATGTGACAACCATGACTGCCTTTTATTAATTGGGCAATAAGACCGATTAGGCAATTGAAAGAACATGACCCTCTCTTTCCTTGTGACCGTGTGCCAGTGTTCTTTGTTATCCATTGTGGTCCAAAGTATTTCATCCACTGCTTTGAAGAGTGTCTCTTCATGTTTGCTCAAAGACAATGTCAATGGTTACAAAAAATTCTAATTTGGTAAAAGTGACTTGTGAAGGTCTCATACAGAGAAGAAGTACTTTTATTTCATCCTCTGCATTTAACCCATCTCACACACACACTAGCAACAGTGAGCACACACACACACACACTAGGGGCAGTGGGCAGCCGCAGTACAGCACCCAGGGACCAACTTCAGTTCTTTAGCCAGAGCCTTGGTAAAGGCCACTTACAGGAGTATTAAACCTTAAAAATGGCTTTGACGGTGGGGGGAAACTGGGAACTGCCGGTGGAAACCCACACAGAACATGCAAACTCAGCACAGAAAGGACCTGGGACGGCCAGGATTTGAATCCAGGATCTTCTTGCTGTGATGCGACAGTGCTAACTACTGAGCCACCACCCTGCCCAAGCACATTTGTAACTACTTTGAATTAAATTATGTCCAAAAGCTTATGCAAGAGATACAGTTGAAAGCTGAAACAAGAGAAATGGTGCCCTCACATGGACGGATGATGGAAGGAGCGTTTGAGAAATGCTAAGACATAAACAGCATATTTGAAACTCTCTTTCATATCTAACTTGGTTATTAGCTAACAACATTAGGAGCTCTTGTGGTAAACTACATCTGCATGCTATCCAGCAAGCCATGCTGTAGCAACTGTCTGACATTCACTATTTCTCATTTAAACATGTGAAATCCAAGGAATCACTGGACAACGTCTGTTCTTACAATAAATCACTAGCACAACGCCTTTATAAAAGTTGAAGAGTTAAATTAAAGTATAAGTATTAAAAAAGGATGTACTAATACACCTTCACTTGAGTCATTTTTTAAACATACTTGAGTGACTTGAAGTACCTGTACTATTGAATTGGATTGTGTGGAATTTCTTCCACCACAGGTCTCAGTGGAGCTAAAGACTTTCAGGATGTCCACCTTTGAAGTAATGTTGATTGTGTGGTTTCTGAATTCTGGGGAGATTACATAATGACTTTCTGTTGAATGTAATTGTAAGCTGTTTCGACAGGTCATATTTTAATATTAAGAGTACTGGTTCATTGTGAAGACTATTATTATGTGAATGTACCTCTGAGAAACAAATAACTTATCAGCATCACGACATTGTCATCATCCACATTTTTAACCAAGTCAGTGATCATGTCCTGTGTCTTCTTGGCAATGTACTTATTGATCTCTTGTGCAGCCACATCAGGTTTTCTGAAATCAGCAGTGAAAGCCTCACTCTGATAGTAGTGTTGGGCATTCTGCAGAAACTTGTCAAGTGGCTTGAAGCCCTGTCTGATGGCTAGAGAAGTGCCCATCTCCAGCAGAAAGGCATCTCGGCTGTGGTTGAGCATGTGGAGCAGGTTTTATTTTACTAGGAACAAAAACGAAGCCAGAGACTGTATATTTTTTAATGGTCAGGAAATACAGAAACATTTCTTTGACATAATGGTAATTAGTTAATGACGTTATATTTTTGCTGTTTTATTTATTACAGCAAATTAACATATTTTCTGCTTGCAATAACTTTGCTGTGGAGTTTACTTCCTGTCTTCCGCTGAGCATCACTCACGTCTTCAGATTGCGGACATAAATTTACTGGTGGCAGGCGATGATATAACGTGAAAGTGAAATGTGGTATGGTCTCCCTATTTGCAGTTAAAGGAGGTAAATATTATGCTATGCCCCTTATAAAATGTCGTTCTTAGACATCATCTTCATTAATATTTGATGGATAGTGTAGTGACCACTGCCTGGGTGTACATACAGTGACGTCACCCCTCAGCTCTGTGGGAGTCAGAATTTACTTTTGTATGAGAAAAGATGCTGGTTTGAGCCATTGTCAGCATCGTTATATTATAAGTCTCTTTTTTGGCCGCTGAAACCTTAATTTATATCACAACAATGTCTGCCCTTAATAAAACTACCGCTGAAGCATGAAGTTTTTCGTCTGGTGTTCATCTTTTCTTCCCTAGCGATTCCCTGCAGATCACCCACATCCCTACAATAGGCTACCATGTTAAGAGAACTAATTTTATAGCTAGCTCCAGTTAGGCTAAACATAATGTGCCCTGCATAGCCCATTAGAAAGCTTGTTAACTGTGGTGTTAAAATGATATCGTTTCTCATGACCGGGAAGCCACAGTGGATTTCGACCTGAGGACAGATTGTACCACAGTGCTCCTAGTTAGTGATGCAATGCTTTTTTGTAATGTTCCATAGACATTTTTATACTGTCCGAAAGATACATATTGTCATGTCACACAGCCCTACGTGGAACATTACTAACTGGCATTTCAAGAGCATGGCAGTTTTATTTAGTCGTAATTGGTTCACTAAGGCAAGTTCCTCTCTGTCCCTGTTACAGTTTTCATGATGTTTTCCTCTTGCACCATCTTAATCATGGTCCTTTCACTGTTTCAGTATGTAGAGCATAACATGAGAGTGATTACGGAACTATGCTGCTAAGTTGCGCAGGCATTGACATTGCTCCTGTAAAGGCGCCATTATACTCGATGCATTGGTCTTTGCATGTGCAAGCTGTGATATCAACACAGCACCAAAACCGTTTCTACTCAGGTTCGAGGCGAGCTTGACTCGCTGCAGTCGTTTCCTAAATGATAGGTGTTGCTGATGTGCTACTGAGAAAAATCTACACCTCTGAAATAGAAATAAGAAGAGGTAAAAGAACGCAAAACAAGGTGGATTGTTCACGAAAGTATAGGATAAAATCGCAATAAACCCCATGTTGATACAACTAAAACTTGTTTTCATCAACCACTACCATCTTACCCTAAGCTAATCACCTCTTTCCAGTGTGGGTGAAATTCTCAGCCTGGGCCAAATGAGACTGAGTCCCAACGCCACATGATACCTGTTCTGAGACAAAACAATAGGAGTCTAACAATGAGTCAGATGCAGTGTAAGTTTATTGTATAGTTCAAAAGGCATACAACAAACTGAGTCAGGTCCCGGGGAGTGACTGACGCCTTCTCACAAAGCACCGGTTTTTATACACGTTTCCTCAAAAAAGATACACATTACTTTGTCTCTTTGTATGTGGGGCGTCTCTGCCAGCCCATCTTCACAGACCCCTCTCATCGCTGGTTTAGGTTACGTCATTTTTGTGTAGTTCCTTTACATTTACCATACGTCGTCACCAATATTTACTCCCCTGCTAAGTGGTGGAGCAAGATATATCACAGCTTTGGAATATTTCACCTTCTCCATATATTATGACTGACCACAGCACTCTGGCAGAGACGCCGACCTTATCTCACATGCTGTCCTCCATAGGGCCACACAGGCCTTTTCTTTCTGAACAAAGAGAACTTGATGTTTCTTGCAATACAAAGGATTGTATAGTTATAGCTGTTAATATAAACGATTACATTGATTCACCCCTATAATAATGAATATATAATTGCTACATTGTTTATCATGGTTGCTACAGTGGTTATCTTAAAGAAGAGTAATATTTCTCCAACACCAGCGAATAAATTTCTTATGTGACCTAAAAGATTTCATGCGAAATTTAAGCGTTAATTTGGATTAAATTGTTGGATGGAAACCCACTTAGTGTTGTTGTGACAGCACTATATTGTGCGTTTGTTGTGACAGGGCATGCGTTTTACGCTACTTCTGGTTAAAGTCTGCTTGATGAATAAAAAAGTGGCTGTATTTTGTGGTTTACTTCATATTCCATTTCAGTGCAAACGCACAGAACGGAAGATTGGACTGGCTTGGTTATTGAGTAGGCTACAGCTGAAATACGAAGGGTCTGACCCGTCATTCAGTTCAGCAGTAGGTTAAACAGAATGTGCAGGTTAGTGATGGACCGTGAAAGTCGTATCCGCTCACTTTTGCCGAGGTCCATCTGAAAATAAATTTCTGGCTGCGGCGCGTAGAGATGCCTATACAGACGGACCTGCTCACAGACTACTGTGTGTCTGCGTGGCACGTCTACAGTGTAGCGTGACACGCAGATTTCTCCCCTCTGCCTTTCTCCTCCTTTCGCTGGCAGTCTGAAGCGCATGAATGCTGAGGTGGGTATCACAGAACAATAACTGTTTTCTTCTTCTTCTTTTTTTTATTTAATTAAATTTAGAGCGTTGTATTCTTATCTCAACTGATGCAATATTGTTTTATTCAAAATGGCTGTGTTTTAAAGAGAAACTATTAAAGCATTGTAATTGTTATTTATTAAGACTTGTACTATGACTAAGACGGATAGGATGGAATACTAAAACCCTCTCTTTGTTGTAGAGTACAACTGGCTGTTGGTGCCATGAACTGACCACTGTTTTCCCCACGATTGTTTTTGTTAGTGCTGCTATTGTTCTGTTTTGTATTTTCACTGGAGTGTTGCTATCGCATGTTTATTTTCCTTGTTTGGTTTTGTTGTGGGTTTTCTTTGGCACTTTTTCTTTCTTCTTTTTCTGCACACACACACACACACACACACACACACACACAGTTGTCAACGTGCTCCTGTCATTGCACAAAGAATTGTATGTTCTGATATGCCTCTTTCAGTACAGTTTTTGTACACAACTTGACAAACTCAGCCATTTTTACTGGGTCAGTTTTCAGACAGGGCAACTACTACCATGCAATACATGCATGTGTCAGTGTGTGTTCTCTGTTTGTGTGTGTGTGTGTATGTGGGCATGTATAGTGTTACGTCACTACAGCCGTAACAATAGCAACAATGAATTGAAACTCAAGCTTGACACATTCTATTTATTGCATTGTGACACTAGCAAGCGATGAGTTTAGCCAAAGTCCAATTAAATAATTGGTTATCTGTGTATTGGCTATGAAAATATTTATTTTGAAAACAGTGGGTTTGCTGGGGTCAGCAGAGAAATTCTTCCTGAAAGAGTAATGTAAATAGCACGTGAAATGTGGGTTTCAGTAAAACAGATTACTTATGGCAGCAGAGTATTTAGAAAAGCAAGATAAGACATATTTCCGATACATGCAGGTGCAGGAGAGAGGTATACAAAATTGAATTACATAGAACAGAAATAAATGATGCAAATGTCATGTCCCGTCATAAGACCTGTCACATTTTTTTAACAGTCATTAACATTTATATTTGTTTTTAGATCACAGTCCAAAAACTGGGGCCAGGGACAGAGACATCTTTTCAAATACTTTTATAAAAATAAATAAACAAATAAATGAATAAAATGGTGAGATACGCTGAATTAATTTGTATCTTCACAACCAAAATTGCCAGTCTATCTCACAAAGAACTTGAAGCCAGACTTGAAGTCTTTAAGACACAGTTTTGTTGTTGTTGTTGCAATAATGGTTATGCTAGCAGTTATAGTAGGCAGGTGAGATGTTTTCTTCTGTCCAGTGACGACCTTGATCTCTATGGCGCTAATCCTGTTATTTAAACCCAAAACTGGTGTAGGGCAGTAAGGCTGTTCTAGAAAAACAGGTGAACAGGTTGCTATAAAGGATGTCTTTTCGATGGTGAAAAGGTAAATAAACGGTAACATTCTTGATATATACATTTTGAGTCATCTTTGTGGTATAGTGTGACGGAGCCGTCTTAGGCAAGGAGGCAGCAGGAGTCAAGATTGTGGTTTGTGATGAACACCCGGTGAATTAATTTTTGAAACCAAATGGGGCCCTGCGCAGCTCCTCCCGCTCCGGGGCTGACTCACGCACTGAATCTGCTTCCTCACTCTCCTCATATATTGGTGTTCGTCGACTTAGTTGCGACTGAAGCTGATGGAACTGGTGCTGGAGGCTCTTCCATCTTTGCTCCTGTCGGTAGCATCTCTGTTGAGGCGTTAATCTCTGGCGGCCTGTCTCTCCATGAGCACTTGCAGCATTCCTGCAAGTTCTGAGACAGTAGGGACTGAGGAAGACATGGCCTCAGTAGTGCTTGCTGCAACTGCTTCTTCCTCTGCATCATCTGCCATGGCACCGCTTCTTAAGATCATGCGCCCCTCCTGCTTTTGCTTAGGCCGCATCCCACTTCTGACACCAATTGTGACGGAGCCGTCTTAGGCAAGGAGGCAGCAGGAGTCAAGATTGTGATTTGTGACGAACACCCGGTGAATTTATTTTTGTGCCAATAATAGATATGAAAAAATGAAAGAAAAAAAAAACCAAACAAACCAAAACAAGAACGTATTTACACTATTCACAACAGAAACCAAACAAGACATAAATTCTGCTAGACTTTTCAATAATTCTCTTCTCACAAAATACACTCCTATAAACTTCCACCACCAACCAACAACATCCCACCCCGTCTAAAACAAAATGGAGGGCTTTTATAGTTAAAAACAGGATGTGACGCCCGCGGACCTCCTACGGAGTTCGCGGGACTTTTGTTTTAAGTACCTGAGGCTGTGACGTGCCAGTTTCTTTGGCGTCACTGCCACAACCTCACCTCCAGGAAGCATCACCCAGGTAAAGCTCTTACAATTAACAAACAATAAACATTTATACATAGACAACATAACCTAACGTAGCACTTTTAACGGTAAACGGAGGATAATGGAATATGCAAATGGATTCGTTGGCCAACTTTATCGGAAATGTTATAGAATGTTATAGAACGCTAACGTTAGTCTCTTTCTCTCTTATTTACAGATCAATCAACAAAGACATTGGACATCACAATCACGACAAAATCACAATAACAACAATCAATAAATATTTAACTTTAACTCAGTCCATGTTGTGTGGTGAATGTGTATGTTTGTGCGGTGAATGTATATGAACAGTTCGTGCCTGCAAACAGTCCATACGTGACGGAGAGTTGATCCGTCACATATAGACTTTTGACTTGTTTAAAGTGACTTGTGGAACGTGGCATTTTTTTCTCCTTGACTTGTCTTCTATAACCAGCTTGTTTGTTTTATGTCTGGTAAACAGCAATTTTTGGTCTTTGCAAAAATTGGTCGGAAATACAGTTGACAAAAAGCTCTTAGATCCTTAGGTATGCCACATGCTCCACAATTTTGTTACATAATAGTAATCCTCACAGAGGAGTGGTCATTCATTGCAATAAGAATGTCTCTGTCAACAGCATCAAAAGGTACAGTGTGGTTGAAAACTGAGACACAATCTTTCTGCTCAATTTCACTGTAAGATTAATTATTATTTTCACCCTTGTTATCTCAGTGTTATGATCCATAACTAGCCTGGAACTTTCCAACGATGTACTTATGGGTCGACCAGAAGGGGACAGGGAGGTTCCACCATAGTATGGTAGTAGAAAGCTAGGATTAAGGCACTGACCCTAGATCTCAACCTCCAAACCCTCAAATCCCAACTTCAAAACCTGAACTGCACAGTTAAACCAGAGAGAAGTTACTCATATTATATCCCTCAGATTTTCCAGGGCAAGACATCACAACTGGATGTGCTTCAGAAAGACTTGAGGGATCTTTATGAAAGGCGTTTGTCAAGCCTTACAGAAAATGTAGCAACCCTCAAACAATCTTATGATCAAGAATCACATAAAAAACAAAACAAAACAACAACAACAACAACAAAACACTTCACATCGTAAAATTGTACGAAGTAACTAATTGTAACCTTACCCTCCATTGTATTTGGAAAAAAAAAATCAAAAATCATACAAACCTGTTTCTGACCATTTTGAATGACGTTACACTTGAAGACTGAACTAAGACAATTCACTGTCTCTCATCTGGGTGTGTTTTAATTGAAATTCAAGTAAACTCTGGACAACACTGGTCTTTGATCTTCATATAAAGCACCAGCATAAAACCTTCATGAGAACTAAAGGGTTAAATAAAGTTATAAGAGAAAAAGGTATATACAGAAAATATGCTTTCACTTGAGTCATGTTTTTAATAATACTTGAGTTATGATTGTGGAGGACATTTTCTCTTAAGTAACAGCACTCACAAAATATTAATAGTACAGGAAGTAACTCATCGAACAGACAAAAATAAGATGAGGAATTTATTTAGGTTGTAGATGTAGATAGTCATATAAACATACATAGACACAAATGAAAATGTGTACACACTTGATCCAAGAATCATATGAAGATTCCCAGTCTAAAATGCCACACCTGTTGGGACCTCAACTCAATAAGGGACAACAGCTTATTACTCTACTCTACTTTTGTCTGTCACTTCACTAAGACCAAGGCAATTAAAATGGATTTGAACTCAGTATGTTAGAATACGCTTAGAAACTGAACGTGGAAGACAATTTCAATGTATTCCCACCTGGGAAATTTCAAGAGAACAGAATGTGAATATGACATATCACACTGTAAAAACAAATGATAATTTTACTCTAAATTTAGGTAACAGGGTAACATCACTATTAATAATACAAGAAGTAATATATATTGTATATTACCAGCATGGGGAAACAATATGGATTTGCAGATGGAGTATGTGTTGTACAGCTGACTAAATGTTACATTATAACAGAGACCTACGAGAGTTTTAAGTCTCTCTTTTACAACTCTGCCAGTTCTACACTTAATATTATAATTTTTGTTTGTTTGTTTGTTATGAAAACAAATTGCAGCAAAAACAAATCTTCAAGTTAACTCTATGTATATTTATTTTGATTAGCAGTTGAGGGGCACTTATACAGCAGTGGGGTCTGTGATCTTGCCCATGAAGAGGATAGTTTTGGTGCTGTCTTCAACAATCAGCAGGAGGAAGGGTCTGTTCAGGTTGATTCTCAGTCTTGGTAGTGCTGACATTAGCACAATCTCTACAGTGGTGGCAGCAGCTGCCTCAGTGCCTCTCTCATCCACTTTGAGAACTGCCTTATGTTCCACCTGGAGAATTTATTGAGAAAGAAACAGAGGTATGAAACATGTCAGTGTACTCAGAAACTCATGTCAACTGTCTTTTTCCAGTATAATACAGAACTTTATTATGGCTTGTAACATTTCTCCACAAAGGATTTAACTCTGATAGTGGAGAGCTAAAATCAGTGTAGTAATTTCTTCACTTGGAGGGCTAAACATTACTCAGAACATTTTGTGCCAACTGGGCAAATAAATTTATTTCTGTAGGAATCCAATTCTTACTGTTAACTCTTAACCCAACTCTCATTTAATCCTGCAGAATTGAGATTCTGTAGGAGGAGGATTGCCTACCCTGATTTAAGATTAACATGAAACCAGCAATTCGAAAAAAAGAGGACACAAAGAAGAGTTCTGAACAGTTGTTGAATTTTTTAATATACCTTTGAAACCATCAGCTTGTGTGACTCTGAAATTCCAGAGAGGTCTGCTGATTGTGAAAATGCATTGACCATTCCCATCTCCTGCAGAGTGTCAGCCAGGGAGTAAGTTGCTGACATGGAGAACTTGGGCACTGTCACTGGGAACCTTTCTCTAGGGAAACAGACAGTTTGACACATTTAAGTCCCAGATAATCTTGAGGATGCAATATCACTGCGATAAACTAGTGTGATGTCAAGGCTTCAAGGATCGTTATATTTTTTTTGCCAGAGACAATGTCTCAAACGATAACTCTAGTTTTACGACGAAGTCAAAATTAGCGCCAGTTAAACAGACATTACATCCAGTGCAAGACTGAGAAAATGATTCACAATTTTACAAAAGCAAAGTGATTGGCACTACAGGTGATTTCAAATCACTGTCTTTGGACACTTATATTGAAGAAGTACAAGAAAGAACCATTTCCTACAACATTACCCAGTCTTATGGCACAGAATCAAAACATATCTTTTATCATTGCTCCATACAGCTCAGAGGAGAGTTTCAAACTTTACAATTTGAAGGAGACTCTTTCCACACTTACTGGATTTTTTAAAGACTCCTGCCCTACCTCAAAAGACTGTCATGCCAGTGTTTGATCTGTTCTTTAGAGAGGAGCCCCTCCACCTCCTGCATCTTCCCCTCATCAGGAAGAAGGATCATCATGGAGGCATTGCCCTTGTATGGCAACATCAGGACAGTGGTGTGGTTGGCTTGGTCTATGTAATACTGATATAATCCATTCCTTGACATCATGTCCACTGTCACTTTGGTGTTTTCATCCACATGGAAATCGTCTTTATAAGTGCGTTTTGCATCAAAAGGTTTCTCCCATTTACCTGAAAGGAAAGAAATTCTAAACATACTTGAGCATTCCCAAAGATCCAAAACTTCAACAATTTAGAATTTCATAAATAATTATGTTCTTTACCTTTTCATTTTCACCATAGAGAAAACTAGCTACAATGTGAACGTACCTCTGAAAAACAAATAACTTATCAGCATCATGACAGTGTCTTTATCCACATCCTTAACCAAGTCAGTGATCATGTCCTCTGTCTTCTTGGCAATGTACTTATTGATCTCTTGTGCAGCCACATCAGGTTTGCTGAAATCAGCAGTGAAAGCCTCACTCTGATAGTAGTGTTGGGCATCCTGCAGGAACTTGTCAAGTGGCTTGAAGCCCTGTCTGATAGCTAGAGAACTGCCCATCTCCAGCTGAAAGGCGTCTCGGCTGTGGTTGAGCATGTGGAGCAGGTGCTCGTATCCCTCATTAACCTGTGCGGGCTGGAGGTTACTGTATTCCAGTACACGGTAGATCTCTGAGTGAGTCTGTTCCTTGGCGCCCAGTGCTAGCAGGGATAGTGCCATAGAGATGCTCACAGGACTGAAAAAGATGTTCTTGCCCTTAGAGTCAGGCAGGGCATTTAGCTTCCTGTACAGACTGAAAGCAAAGTCAGCATTGTGTGGGGAAAGCAGATGGCAGTCTTGGTGGGCACCCTCATGGCTAGGATGGTGCTCCTCCTTGGCGTGATGAAGGTGTTTGTGATGATCTGCAGAGTGGATGCAATGATCGTTGCTAGCTGGAGCTGCAGCACAGGCTATGACCAGCAGCAGGCCAAAGGTCAAATAACAAAAGAACTTATCCCACATTTTGCTCTCTACCTAAAGAGCACAAGACAGAAGAGACAGATACTCTTATCATTGGCCCTCTGCATGGTTCTTCAGTATAATGTAGTTTATAGAAGTTTATAGAAGTTTATAGAAGTCGATGTGCACAAAACTGAAATATATGTAAAATAACATGCTTAAATTATAAATCGTTGAAAGTAGTAATCATTTTATAAACACCCCAAATATTACACTGCATAAATGAAATGCCTACTGAGACAAGATGTCTTCTTTTATTATATTCTAGTCAAAAATACATTACCAAGTAAAACTAAAATTTTCATGCACAAGTCTTACTGTACTGATGGCCATTATATTGCATGAATGTCATTCATAGAGGTGTTCAGATTTGTAAAATGGTAGACAGTTTACTAAACTTACCTTGGATTACTAAAATATTACACTACTGACAACACAAATGCCTGCTGATGTGACTTGTCTTATATAGTTATACTTCATTCAGAATTCTAGTGGCTTATTATAAAACATATTGCCTTCTAGTTCTTTCTTAGGAAATAATGCAGAATATGGGGGCCAGTGGCCAGTGGACTCCTCTACTGAACTCCACCACTTGGTTCAGTGCGGTTTTGTAAGGCAGAGAATCTTATTTAAAACAAAAAACAAACCCTTATTGCAAATAAAATATCACTCTCTAGCCATTTACTGTATTTCTATGTAAAATATTGTGACCATATAATAAAACTGTGATCATCATATCTAATGAATCCCTGATCCCAGTTGAAATACTCCATTCATTTATTAGCTAGTGTTTGCTAATTTGAAGGTTCAGTTTCCTTAACGTGTTAACACGACACAGTATTAATGAAAATGATTATCAGATAACTTACCGTGGGAGCACTGTCTGCAGGAGACTGTCCCAGCCCGCAGTCGATCTGGCCATTTTTATACTCTTTCAAAAAGCAAAACCTGGCAAACATTACTCAACTTCCATTCTGTGGACCATGATTCAAAGTCTTAAAGTTATGTAACATCAGAGGTCATGTCAGACATTATGAGGGTCAGTGACAGAGGAGGTGAGATTGTTTCACCCCCCCCCCTCCCCCCCCCCAAAAAAAAAAAAAGAGAGAGAAGAAAAAACAAAATCATGTGAAGTCGTGTTATTTTGTTGCTTTGATTTGGTGTTGCCCCAATAAGTGGTTTTTTAAAATTATTTATTTATTTATTTATATATATATTTTTTTTTTGGCTGAGAAGTTATTTCTCAACATTAGTGTGGACAATTGGTTTACAGTTTGAACATCTGTCTTCGGGATGTCATTGGCACTTTCATCACGTCATGCACCAGTGTCAGGCCTCTGTCAAGAGTCAGGCATCTTGAGGATGGGAGAGGGAGAGAGGGAGAGAAAGAGAGGGAGAGAGACAGAGAGAGAGCTCAACAAATCTGAAATGCCTGTTTCAGTTTTTGTGCAAAATTTGACAGACTTGATCATACATTACTGGGCCAGTCTCAGCCAGATTCTTGTGATGACTGGATTGCTTGGCTTGGTGATTTTTGGGTGGAACATTTGCAATGCACCTCTCACTTTGTGCAAAAGTTCTTTCAGGACTACTCCTTCAGACAGGCAACAACTACCATGCTCCATTCAATTCATGTGTGTATATGTGTGTGTGGGCATGTATAACAATAATGAATTCAAAGTATTTCAAAGCTCTTAGCAGTGACTTGAATCATTCTGTCGATTGGATTGTGACACCGGTAAAGGATGAGCTTAGCCAAAGTCCAGTCAAACAAGCAGTCAGCTGTACATTGGCTGAGAAAATATTTATTTTGAAATGGGTTTTGAGTGGGTTTGCTGGGGTCATCTGAGAACATGTCTCTGAGAAACTCACATAATGAGCAAGAGACAAATTATACAGAGTCATGTCCTGATTCAAGACCTGTGACAAGTCTTTCAGAAATATTTTTCAAATGCATCTATTTTTAATTCATATTCCGAAAAATGGAGTGCGAGAAGGAAAAACAGCTCTTTAAATCGTGTTTTTAAATAAAGTGATCTCTCCTTCAGCAAAGGAAATTTCTTTTTAATTACCATGTGTGTCACTAGTCTGCATCCAAATGTACCACATAATGTTGGATTGAAAAGAGCTGAATGTCTTAAGATTTAAAATGGATTTTTCTCCAATATATATATATATATATATTATGATTCTATGACTGATTTTTTTGTGATAGTAGAAGAATGAACTGTTGACATCTTAGCTCCTGATTTCACAAATGTTTTTGTAGGTTTTCCAGAACACAATACATGACACAGAAATCTGTTTTCATGGAGTCTTTTACTTCATTGGATTACATGTATGATGTTGTTGTAATTTAGGAAGGTACACAAGCTAAATTATATGGCTTTCATGAACACACAAACAATCTTACTATTTCCTTTATTTTCAGCTTTGAATGTGATGATCCATTCAAAATGATGTCTTTGCTGCACTATGCACATCACATCAATTTTTTTTTACTGTTGTTCATTAATTTGATCAGTTAGTTTATTTTTATTACAAGACAGCATGTGCAGGTCAACTTTAAGACAGGGTACTAAAGATAGGATGGTGAAAGGGTGGGAAGAGGTGTCCCAGCTGTCTTTATATCTTGGACTCTTTGTAAGTTGCTTTCTGCGTGAGGTATTGACTGATTCACACTGTTACTGAGCCCCTGTTTTGTGTTGTTGTATTTTCCTAGTTTCTGCATATGACTTGCCTGTTTTGTCTGATATTTCATGTTTGGCCGGCCCGTGGCAAGGCCTTCTGTTTCAATGTAGGAAAGTTGCGACAACGGCACCTGAGGACTTTCACCTCAAGAGTATAGGAGCATATTACAAACCGGGAAGAAGGGCTCCCACAGTTAAGTTGGTATATTGAGAAGCAGAGACGTGATTTCAGTTGTACAAATAAAGGGTTATTGGTCACGAAAAATGAAAATGATGGAATGAAACTAAAATTACAAATGCCTTTATTGCCTCTTCCGTCTTAAAATACAATTCTAAAATGCCATCTTAAAGTAAAATTCTTCAAGCTAATAAAAAAAGTGCATAAAATAGCCAAACCACCTGGGGGGTAATATAATGAAACTAACTGGTGGAGGGTAGAAGGCTGACTGCAGGGGCTTTACTAAGACTAAGGGGAGAATGAACTACTCACCACAATGTGTGATCATGCCCGTGCTCTTAGCTTTACACACGTTGCCAAGTGAAGTGAACAAATATTGTGATTTTGCAACTTATCATGTCAAGCAGTGAATATAACCATGTGATGTGATAGGGGGATGGGGACCACTGCACACCCCTGTCGTCACAGCCGCAGAACACTCCATCAGGAACCTAACATAGAAACAAAACACCTCAACTGGAACAAGGCAAAAAGAGGAAATCACCTTTACAACTGGTCCTAACAGAAAAAAAGAGAAGAAAGAAAAGAATACAAACTGATAAACAGGACTAACCTCAAACCCAACACTTAAGGTAAAAACAGAGGAAAACATGAATGACAAAAAGAAAACCCCCAAAAACAAGGGGACTCAAAAGAGAGGAGTTAATCAAACAACATACAGTAAGTCGAGGGCAAAAGAAGCCAAGCAAATCTATGATAAAGACAAAACCAATTAGACACTCAGGTTGTAAGCTTGGATGAGAGGAGGTGTGTCACTATGGTGGCTGCACTAGGCCAAAACACAGCACAGGGAAAGCGGAGAGGAAACTTCCTCCAATTATGAGACATGCTCCTCTGGCCAGGGGAGAATGAATAGGAGTGAATTACAATTCTGTAGAAGCGAGAAAATAAAAGATGAGGAAACTGAGCTCTTGCAGGTCCAAAGTGAGATGACATCTCAGACTGAAGTAGTTTTAGTGGAGTAGAGTCTGGTCAGTGAGGAATCAGACAGTATCAGCAAGTGCCACTGGTGGTCAGGGAAATATGTTTCTGTCTCTGTGTTTTGTGACATGCAAAGTCCCAGGTACCTGAGACCAGAAGAGAATCAGGTGTAGTGATAGAATTGCAAGATTCACTCCAGGCCTAGATCTTTGGATCAGTGTACAACTCATTAAATATCATAGTGTTGTCTATAACAAATGTCATTCTTTTGTGACATGTCATTTTTTCTACTGAAATCATTACTTTCCTCTGGTCTAAAGCTCAGTGTTGTTGACCTTCACTGAGCAGCAGATGCTGAGACAAAGAAGTGTGTTTTACTGCTGGAGCTGGATGGATTTTCTGGCCATGTACACATTGAATGAATGAATGAATGAATGGATGAAACAATCTCTTATTTTTTGTTTTATCCTAAAACTTAAGTAAAAAAATTATCATGGTGTTTCTATTTTATTGAGAAGGATTGATGCTTTGTGACAATTATCTGACAGCCATATATTTGTTAAAATTTAAGAGTCATGGTGACACAGATTTGTGAATGGTGAAAGTGACTTTCTGAAGTTATCATACAAGCATATCTGTAAATACTTTTAATTAAATTATGTCCAAAAGCTGATGCAAGAGATACAAGTGAAAGCTGAGACAAGAGAAATGGTGCCCTCACATGGACAAATGAGGGAAGGAGCATTTCAGAAATGGTAAGATACAAACAGCATATTTGAGACTGTCTTTCATATCGAACCTAACCTCCACCCTAAGGTTAAGGTTAATATGACTAGTTATTTAGTTATTGGAAAGACTTCCTTCTGGTCCTCACTGTACTTTAATTGCAGCACATAACTTGGAAACGACATAACTTGGTTATCCCTCTGACTGTAGCGATTTGGCTTTTTTTTCCCAAGTCAGACAGACCATATCTCACAACAACTTAGTTCCAATTCATCTGACTCCCTCCTCTGATATGATTGTTCTAAGCTTGATAACCCTCAAGTTAGTTGTTATTAATGTAAGATAGCTTTCCCATAAGGCTTTGCTGGCCAGCGACCTGGTCAGTGATCTCAGCCTTGACATGATTGATTTGTGTTAATCTATGTTGAAGCCAGATGTTTTTTTTTTTCCCCTTTAAATGAAGCTTCACCCTCCAACTACTCCTTTTCTCATGCCGCTAAGGCAAGAAAGAAAGGAGGAGGTGTAGCTCTAATTTATAAAACTGAATTCTCTCCTAACATCCTTAGCATACCGAACTTTACCTCCTTTGAGGGGCTGTCCATGAAGCAATCCTGTACAACCTCATCTTTCCTTATAGTAGTGCTCTATCGCCCCCTGGAGCCCTATAGTCAATTTCTAGATGAATTCCCTGAATTTATCTCTGATATTATAACTAAAGTGAATAAAATCCTGATACTGGGGGATTTTAATATACACATCAATAACAATTCTGATTCTCATAATAAAGCTCGCACAGCTATTATAGGTGCTTTTGGCTTTAGCTAATGTGTCCACGAACCCACTCATTCCAATGGCAACACCTTGAATCTTATTCTAGCTCGTGGCCTAAATGTCTCTCACGTAATTGTATCTCCCTACTCTGCTACCCTCTCTGACCATTTTCTTATTTCTTTCCAGGTCACGCTCCCCTCCCCACCAGCCATCTCTATCACGGTCTGTAGCTGCCATTGTATCAATGCTTCCACCACTGCTGCACTTGCTGACCTCCTTCCTACTGCCCTCACCTCTTTCAATCATCAATTGGAGTCTTTGAACGACCTGACGGACAGTATAAATTCTGCCCTCCAAAATTGCATTAGATAAGGTAGCACCATTAATTATAAAAAAAAAATACGCGTAAATATTCAACATCCTGGTTTGATAACGATACCCGCGTGCTGAAGCACGTACCGAGGAGATTAGAACAAAACTGGCAAACCACTAAACTAGATGTCTGCTGCCTCACCTGGCATGATAGCCCGATAGTTTATAGGCGTGCCCTCTCCACGGCCTTCTCTGGCCCTCTCCTATTCTCCATTTACATGCTCCCTCTGGGCGATATTATTCATAGTTATAACATTAGCTTCCATTGTTACGGTGATGATACTCAGATCCTCTTACCGATCAAGCACAACGACTGTTCTGAATTGGTTAAGCTTGGGACGTATCTCTGTGCTATTAAAGGCTGGATGTAAACTCATTTTAAGTTTCCAGTTTATTTTGAGCCCAGTATTACTATTTAAAGTCTCAAAGGGCTTCACATGCCCACAACAAACAAAACAGTATGGCACCCCCTGACTTAATCCTCATGGGGGCAAGAAAACCCCCCCCCCCCAAAACCCAGATGTAACAGGGAAAAAAATGGAAGAAATCTTGAGAAGGACCACAGAGAGAGAGGAGACCCCTTCCTGGCCAGATAGATGTGCAATAGGTGGCGACCCAGCGGGAAATTACAAGTAATACAATCAGCAGAAAAAATAAAAACAACAAAATTCCACAGCTAAAAACCTTGGTGTGATCATTGACTCTAGTCTCTTACTAGTCACTTATATCAAGAACACAACCAAATCTGCCTTTTACCACCTCCGCAGTATTGCCAGAATTAGGGCCTTTCTAAGTATGGCTGATGCAGAAAGCATTGTTCTCGTATTCGTCATGTCTCACCTCGATTACTGCAATGTTCTGTACTCTGGTCTGCCTGCCGCTAATACCAGAAGTCTTCAGCTAGTCCAGAATGTTGCTGCCAGAATTCCGACCAGAGCGAGGAAGTTCGCCCAGATTACTCCTGTCCTGGCTTCCCTTCACTGGCTCCCAATTCATGCCAGGGCTGATTTTAAGGTCCTCTTATTAACATATAAAATTATACATGGGCTTGCACCGGCCTACCTGTCTGACTTAATTACACTCTATAACCCCCCCCAGATTATTTGCTACCACCATGCCTTTGCCTACTGCTCTCCCCTCCTCTGGAATAGTCTGCCTAATGAAATCAGAGAGGCAAACTCTCTTGATATCTTTAAAACCAAACTTGAGACTCATTTGTTCTCTGTAACCTATGTATAATATAATTTTGAATTGACCGTTGAGGGGGACTCTGTCTCTGCTGAAGGCTCTGTAAATTTTAGTTTAGTTTCTGCTGGTTAAGATGCCTCCAACAGTTCTCTCTTCTTCTCCCTCTCCTCTGCTCTCCTTCTCCCTCCCATCTGCTTTCTATCTTGAACGTGTTGTTTTCCTGTGTCTCGCTTCATGGATGTGGCTCCATCTTAGGTCGGCAGCCTGGCTTTGTCTCCTTGCCCTGCTGTCCCTGGCCCTACTTGCCCTGCGTGGCCCTGCTCCTCCTGTGCCTTCCACAGTCACTAGTGTTGCTGTATAAATGCTTCTATACACTACATTCTTCATTTATTTTGTAAAGTCCTGGTTCTCCACTAATGTTCTCCTTTTACTTCCTCATCTTCCTCATTTTCTGCATGTTTGTGTCTCATATGTTCAAGCATGAGTGTCTTGTATGATTGTGGCTGCTGTCCTCTCAGGGCCCCCCCTTGTGGTGAATTACGTCAGCATCTTATCCAGCAAGCCAGGCTGTAGCAACTGTCTGACACGAACTATTTCTCATTTGAATGTGTTTTTAGTTGAAATCCAAGGAAACCCTGGACAAGGTCTTAACGTGAATCACCAGCACAACACCTTTATCAAAGTTGATGAGTAAAATAAAAGAATAAGAATTTTAAAAAAGGATGTACTGAAAATACATCCTCACTTGAGTAGTTTTTTTTAAACATACTTGAGTGACCTGAAGTACCTATACTATTGAATAGGATTGCGAAGAATTTTTTCCACCACAGGTCTCAGTGGAGCTAAAGACTTTCAGAATGTCCACCTTTGAAGTAATGTTGATTGTGTGGTTTCTAAATTCTGGGGAGAGTACATAATGACTTTCTGATGAATGTAATTGTTTGTAGCTTCTTGCAAACTTTTGATGGGTCATATTTTAGTATTAAGAGTATAGTGTGGCCCTGCAATGGACTGGTGATCTGTTCAAGGTGTTTCCCCACCTTTCGCCCAATGATTGCTGGGATAGGCTCCAGCTCACCCCCCGCTACCCTAATCAGCGGCTTAATAAGTGGCTTAGATAATGAGTGAGTGAATATAGCTTGGGGAGAGAACTTAATTTTGTAATATTTTCATATTTATATTTATTTTCATATTTTATTATAAAGGCACCTGACCCGTACCTCTTACTGAGTTTTACCTCTGCTTCTTAGTCATAAAAATAATCAGGATGAAATAAATAATCATGACAAAATAAATAAGAATTGCTTTCATTAACATCTACAACAGATATTAGAAAAGACTGACAGGTTAAAATTTAAAGCTTTATCGGCAAGAATTTCTTTTTAAACAGAGATGTCCAGTGTCCGTCTGGAAAGCTTTCAATGAAACAACAGGCAAAAACCAAATTGTTAAAACATTACATTTAAGAGGAAACATTTTAAATCTAGACGACTTATAGGGATAGATATGTTACTTAGTGCAAAGATATTTAGATTTTATACTATTATTATTTTTAGACTTTTTTTTTACATTTTTTTCTACACAAGATCAGTCTGACTGATTCAAATGTATCACGGTTAATATAAAAGTACACAGTCAAACTTAAAGGGAAACAACCCTGAAGTTTCTGAGACATCTCCATTATTTTATAGAAAGTAACAGGCCTACATAATTACAGAGATCTTGGCTGAAGAAAAAGAAAAGAAAAGTAAAAAAATCTGTCAAAATGACAAAGTAAAATTTAATCTGCAAAATGACAAAAATCTCACATCATCAAAAAACAAAATAAAATAAAAGTCTCACGTCATCAAAAAACAAAACAAAATAAAAGTCTCACGTCATCAAAAAACAAAACAAAATAAAAAAACTCACATAATCAAAAAACAAAACAAAATGAAAGAAAACAAAACAAAAGTATTTATTATTTAATATTTATTATCAAACAGACATAAAATAAGATGAAGAAATTACCTTTGATGGAAATAATCAGATAAACATACATAGACACAAATATAAACATATACACAATTGAAAGAAGAATGATCTGATGATCTGCAGTCTAAAATGCCAGAAATGTGGAGCAGAATTTCTTCTCATTCAGCCTTGGTATCATCTTACGTATGTTATAGATACACGCAGCTCTGGATGAATTTTTGTCAACAAATGTGAAATCAGATATGTGACTATAAGGTTCAGGGGCCCTTATGCAGCAGTAGGGTCTGTTATCTTGCCCATGAAGAGAATAGTTTTGGTGCTGTCTTCAACAATCAGCAGGAGGAATGGTCTGTTCAGATCTATTCTCAGTCTTGGTAGCACTGCAGTCTCCAGTAAAATCTCTACAGTGGTAGCAGCAGCTGCTTTAGAGCCTCTCTCGTCCACTTTGAGAACTGCCTTATGTTCCACCTGGAGAAATTATTGAGAAAGAAACAGAGGCATGAAACATGTCAGTGTATTTATCAGAAATTTATGTCAACTGTCTTCTGCCAGGATAATATTAGGATTGCCTACCTTGATTTAAAATTAAGATGAAACCAGCAAAATGGACAAAATGGAGACACAAAGTAGAGTTTTGAACAGTTGTTGAATTTCTTTAGTATACCTTTGAAACCTTGAGCTTGTCTATCTCTGAAATGCCAGAGAGGTCTGCGGTTTCTGAGAATGCACTGACCATTCCCATCTCCTTCAGAGTGTCAGCCAGGGAGTAAGTTGCTGATATGGAGAACTTGGGCATAGACACTGGGAATTTATCTCTAGGGAACACATAGTTTGACACATTTATGCCTAAATCACATACAGTAAACACCAAATTAAGTGCTTATAAAAAAGAAGGATAATACCTAGTACAAGACTGAGAAAACTATGCAAAATTTTTCAAAAGCAACATCGCAAGAAATAACAGTGCACTGCAGGTGATCTCAAATCACTGTTTCCACACTTAGATTGCCGACGTACGTGAAAGAACTATTTCCTACAATCTCACCCAGTCTTATGAAACAGAATAAAAACCATAACTTTTAAACTTTTCAAGTACAGCCCAGTGGAGGGTGTCACCTTTTACCATGTTATCCAGACTCCTTCTAGAATCACAGGGTCTTTCAAGACTCCTGCCCTACCTCAAAAGACTGTCGTGCCAGTGTTTGATCTGTTCTTTAGAGAGGAGCCCCTCCACCTCCTGCATCTTCCCCTCATCAGGAAGAAGGATCATCATGGAGGCATTGCCCTTGTACGGCAACATCAGGACAGTGGCGTGGTTGGCTCGATCTACATAATACTCATAGAAACGATCACTCCACATCATGTCCACTCTCACTTTGGTATTTTTATCCACATGGAAGTCATCTTTATGAGTGTCTCTTTCTTCAAAAGGTTCTTCCCATTTACCTATAAGGACAGATTTCCAAATACACTTGAACACTCCCAAAAATTTCAGTTAAATTTAAATTAAACCTTAAAAAGGTAACATTTCATATATTATATCATAATTTACTCCTACATCTGGTTCACTGTGAAGACTAAAATAATGTGAACATACCTCTGAAAAACAAATAACTTATCAGCATCATGACAGCGTCTTTATCCACATCCTTAACCAAGTCAGTGATCATGTCATGTGTCTTCTTGGCAATGTACTTATTGATCTCTTGTGCAGCCACATCAGGTTTGCTGAAATCAGCAGTGAAAGCCTCACTCTGATAGTAGTGTTGGGCATCCTGCAGGAACTTGTCAAGTGGTTTGAATCTCTGTCTGATGGCTAGAGAAGTGCCCATCTCCAGCTGAAAGGCATCTCGGCTGTGGTTGAGCATGTGGAGCAGGTGCTCGTATCCCTCATTAACCTGTGCGGGCTGGAGGTTACTGTACTCCAGTACACGGTAGATCTCTGAATGAGTCTGTTCCTTGGCGCCCAGGGCTAGCAGGGATAGTGCCATAGAGATGCTCACTGGACTGAAAAAGATGTTTTTGCCCTTAGAGTCAGTCAGGGCATTTAGCTTCCTATACAGACTGAAAGCAAAGTCAGCATTGTGTGGGGAAAGCAGATGGCAGTCTTGGTGGGCACCCTCATGGCTGGGATGGGGCTCCTCCTTGGCGTGATGAAGATGTTTGTGATGATCTGCTGAGTGGATGCCATGATCATTGCTAGCTGGAGCTGCAGCACAGGCTATGACCAGCAACTGACCAAAGGTCAAATAGCAAGAGAACTTACCCCACATTTTGTTATCTATGTAAAAAGCAAAATACAGATTTTGAGGAGACAGATTTTCTCATAGTAGAACTTTATAGAACTGCACTGCAGTAAAGACTAAAAAATTAACCCAGAAGAAGTAGAAGACATTAGAGCAGATATTAGACCAATACTTAAAAGAAAATGCTTTTTATAGGTAAGTCAATGCACACAAAAATGATAGAACCTGCAGTCATTTTATAAATGTCCTCTGGGATCTTCTCAGGCACCTCAGATATCACACTGGATACATCAAATGCCTACTGAGGCAACATGTCTTATTTTTTATGTTCTAGTCCAAGCACAGCCAAAGTAAAACTAAAACTGCCAAGCAAACGTCGTATTGTACTCGTAGCCATTTCATTGCATGAATGCTGTAGCATTCTCAAAAGAGGTCAGGAACTCATTTAGCGATTCAGTTTTGCAAAATGGAAGACAATTTACTCATATGATTTTCTCAGGCTCCTAAAATATGATACTTCTGACAACACAAATATTGGCTGAAGCAACATGTCTTTTATTAGTATATTCTAGCGAGAATTCTTGAGGTTTACTACAAAACACATTGTTCAACTTCAACCCTGGGTTCAGGATGGTTTTGTCATTTATTAACAAAAGTTAATTGCAGATAAAATCTCTCTCTAGCCATATCATTATTTCTATTTAAATATTGTTACCAAATAGTAAAACTGCAATCATCATATCATGTCTGATCCGAACTGAAATACTGTACTCCCTTAGTAGTCAGTACTTGCTAACTTGAAAGTATAATTTGCTTAACATAATATTATGACACTGTACCAGGCAGCTTACCATAAATGTGCTGTCTGCAGGAGACTGTTCTGTCCAGCAGTCAATCTGGTCATTTTTATAGTACTTAGGATGAAAACCTGACAAACATTGCTCAACTTCCATTTTGTGAACCATGATTCAAAGGACTGATAATGTCAGGCATCAGGAAGTTCACTGACCGAAGAGGTGGAAGTGTTTTTTAATAGAAACAACAGAAAAAGTCCATCATGTAATTATACATGAACCTGTTGTTCGGATTGCTGTTTGTTGTCCAAATCAGTGTTTTTTGGTTTTTTGTTTTTTTTTTGGACTGAGCAGTTCTTGCCCAACATTCTGAGTTTGGTCATTTGTCTTTGGCACACCACAGGCACTTCCATCATCTCATACACACTTGCCTGCCACCTTAACCTCAAGAATGGGACATGCACTTAAGCTAACAGATTTAGCTGAAGCTGACTGTGGCCTCTATTAATGTCGTATATATGTGCACACACGCACACACACACACACACACACACACACATACAGAGAGAGAGAGAGGTCAGCAAATCCAACATCTTTCAGGTCAGCTTTTCTATACAGTTTGACAGACTTGGCCATATATTATTGGGCCAATGTCAGACAGCTGCTTGTGATTGCTGGGAGTTTGGCTGGATGATTTTTGGGTGGATCATTCTCAGTGCACCATCGACTTTATGTGAAACTGCTTGCAGGACTGCTCCTTCAGACAGGCAACTACCATGCATCATTCAATTCATGTTTGCATATGTGTTTGTAGTCATGCATTACAGTAATGAATTGAAACTATTTCAAAGCTCTTAGCAGTGGCTTGAAATACTCTGTCTATTGGATTGTGACACTGCTAAAGGATGAGCTTAGCCATAGCAAAGTCCAGTCAAACAAGCAGTCAACTGTATATTGGCTAAGAAAATATTTATTTTGTGAGTAGGTTGTCTTGGGTCATCTAAGAAACTAATATGACTAACAAGTGAAATTTTGGTCTTACCAAACAGGATACTTCTTGCAACTGAGTATCAATAGCTCAAGTTTAAGTTCAAATTTATTTAAAGCCCAGTATCACTGTTTTACAGTTTCAAGGGGCTTTACATGCCCACAGGTTTAGAACAAACAGAACAGGATGGCACCCCTGACTTAATCCTCATATTGGGGAAGAAAAAAACTCCCTTCAAAAAACCCAGGTGTAGCAGGGAAAAAATTGGAAGAAATCTTGAGAAGGACCACAGAGAGAGGAGAGCCCATCGTGGCCAGACAGGTGTGCAATAGATGGTGACCCAGTGAGCAGTTACAATGCAGTCATAATGTAAAAGAATACGCAGTTGCAGACAAAATAAAACAACAAAAGCAGGAGGGGGACCTTGATCGAGGCAGGCGACACAAGCACACAGAAATCAACCACACACACAGAAAGCAGAGGGGAGGGAGAAGAAGAGCAGAGGGGAAGGAGAAGAAGAAAGAAACTGTGAGAGACATCTAAAGGAGCAGAAACTAAACTAAACTATGACAGGAGAGACTAAGCCCCCCCGATAGTCAAATCGAAATGATCTTATCCACAAGTTAAAGAAAACAGATAAGTCTTAAGTTTGGTTTTAAAGGTATCAGCCCAGCCCGAGTTTTTTTAATTTTTTTTTTTTTTTGCACAGAAGTTGCCCACATTCTAAAATTAAATTCCGTTAAATTCCTTAAATTAACGGAATTTCAATTTATTAAACTGAATTTCATTAAATTGTGTTTTTTTGGTTATTACTTTTGTAGGAACAAATGCATTAACAATAGATTCTGCGTCAGTCATACTTAGCATGGGCCCGATTTTAGAGGTGACAAAAGGAAATTTTGGTGGTGTTCTTGATATGAGTGACTGGCGAGACTAGAGTCAGAAATCAAACCAAGATTTTTAGCTGGATGAGTTTTTTAGAGTTTTGAGTGATGATGCAGTTGTCAACACTTAGGGTAAGATCACTAAAAAGATGCTTATGAGTAGGGGGACCAATGATTAGCATTTCAGTATTGCTAGCATTAAGCATCAGCAAATTAGAGGACACCCAACCTTTAGTAGGACAGAGACACGCCTCAAGGTTAGCCAATTCAGAGCGGTCATTGTGCTTTGTAGGTAAGAAGATCTTAGTATCGTCAGCATAACAATGGAAGCTAATGTTATAACTATGAATAATATCGCCCAGAGGGAGCAAGTAAACAGAGAATAGGAGAGGACCAAGGAAGACCCCTGAGGAACACCATAGTTAAGCTCTCGGTACTCAGAGATCACATTATTGTAGTGGACACCCTGCTTTCTCTCTGAGAGATAGGATTTAAACCAATAGAGCGCCAGGCCACAAATACCAGTTGGACTTTCCAGGCGCTTGAATGATATGGTGTCATCGACCATGTCAAATACTGCACTCAGATCAAGAAGGATAAGAGGAGGGGTAGCACCAAGGTCTGTCGCTAGTAAGAGATCATTTGTCACTCTAGTTAGTGCAGTTTCAGTGGATTGAAAACACCTGAAACCTGACTGAAACATTTCAAACAGATTACTGAAGAACATATGGTCTAGAAGCTGAGCAGCTAAAATTTTATCAAGTGTTTCTGAGAGAAACAGGAGATTAAGGATCGGCCTGTAATTATTTAAGGTTTCAGGGTCATAGTTCGGTTTTTAAGTGAAGACCGGATCACAGCCGTTTTGAAAGCAGAGGGTAAAATGCCAGATTTAGTGGGTTGAGCATTGCTGGGCGAAGAACCGAGAAAAGCTCTGTGTGAAGTTCAGCAGGTAGGGGGCCAAGCAGGCAAGAGGCTGTTTTAGCAGAATGTGCCAATTTGGAAAGCGTTGGGAGGGGGGGGGGGGGGGGGGGGGGGGGGGGTAGAGCACTACTATAAGATAAAATGAGGTAGTGCAGGAAGAAAAAATTAGGTAAGCTAAGGGTGTGAGGAGCAAGGCTTTGAACTGGTTCAAGGAACGAAAACGAAAACCAGAAACAACTGATATTTTGCTAGGAACAAAAATGAACCCAGAAACTTTATTTTTTTTAAATGTTCTGGAACAGAAACATTTATCCAACATAATGGTAACCGGTTAGTAATGTTATTTCTTCGTTCTTTTATTTATTACAACAAATTAAAATATTTTCTGCTTGCAATAACTTTGGTGGAGTTTACTTCCTGTCTTCCTCTGAATGTCACTCACGTCTTTAGATAACGGACATAAATTTACCAGCCGCGGGCAGTGATATAGTGTGAAAGTGAAATGTGGTGTGGTCTCCCTACTTGTAACCAGAGGAGATAAATATTGTGCTATGCCCCTTATAAAATGTTGGTCTTAAACATCAGCTTCATCAATGTTTGATAGCTAGGCTACCATGTAAGGAGAACTAATATTGGGAATAGCTGGATAGCTCCAATTAGGCTAAACATAATGTGGCCCACATAGCCTATTAGCAAGCTTGCTAACTGTGGCTTTAAAATTACATAGTTTCTCATTTTTTGCCATTTAAACATTTGTGATTGACAACGATTGCAAAACAATCGAATCAAACAAATCAAAGGACAGATTGGACTACAGCGCTCCTAGTTAGTGATGCAGTGCATTTCTGTAATGTTTTGTAATGACATTAGTGATAGAGACTATAGATTAAAATATCTATCAATAGTGTGTTGTTACAGTTGTAACAGAGGTTTTTTTCTCTCTTTATCAGGTGCACTTTGGTAAACATTTAGAAATAAATGTGTAGTGATGTCACAAGTAGTCAGATCCAGGAAGTAAGGATAACCAGGAAGTTTGTTCCATCAATACAGTGTGACATCTTGATGAATGCTCCTACAAATCCACTTACATCTACTCTCATCTTCTGTCTTTCATTAACGGCAGTTCTTCAGACCATTAATATAGTTTCATCTCTTATTGTAGTTTCATACTGTCTACTTTAATAAACCTGTGGACAAAACAACCATCCTAAGAGTGTTAATGGCGGAAAAGAGTTTACACTTGCTGCCAGTTCCCCTTCTCATACGTACGAGGAAGGAAAGACAGTACAAATGGACATTTTTTATACTGATACATATTGTCATGTCACACAGGCCTACATGGAACATTTTTAAGTAGTATTTCATTTGGTGCTTACTGGTTCGGGAATGATAATTTTAAAGTGCAACGCAAAACCTGAAATGTTGAAATACTGATTCTGCTTGGAACGAACCGATTGAAAAACAATTCTGGTTTGAAGCCCTGGTGAGGAGAAAATTCGGTATTATAGATTAGTTCTACACCCCCACTTTTCTTTGTTACCCTAGCAGCATGAGAAAAGGAATACTTGGAGGATGAAGCTTCATTTAAAGAGGAAAAAAACATCTGGCATCAGCCAGGTTTCACACAAACCCATCATGTCAAGGCTGAGTTCTCTGATCAGGTCGCTGACCAGCAATGCCTTAGGGGAAAGCGACCTAATATTGATAAAACCTAACTTCAGGGTTATCGGCCTTACAGCAAACATAACGGAAGGGGGAGGGAGAAGCAAGAAAAGGAAGAGAAGAATTACATCCAATACATGCAGATTCAGGACAGATGTGAACCATATAGGCTTATATAAAAGAGGAGACAAATTATACAAAGAGTCATATCCTCACTCAAGACCATTCACATTTCTGTCACAAATATTTTTTTCAGATAAATTTATATTAAAATCACATTCCAAAAATAGAGTGTCAGAAGCAGAAACAACTCTTGAAATCTGCCAGGGGTGTAGTAATCGAGTCCAGATTCAAAACGTTTTTTATATTGTCTTGGACTTGTTGGTATTGGCACTTTAACTTGTCTCGGTCTTGCCCATTGGTCTCGCCAAACATTCTAGTTGGTCTCGACGGAGTCCAGCGGCCTTTAAAAAGTATGTACAATTTTTGTCAAGTAACTCCTTCAAAACAAAATCATTGATTAAGCTGGCTTGTTCAGAAAACGGCATTGGTTTAATTAATTCAAAATCCATCTAGAACGGGCATTGACATTGGCTGCCTGGTAACTGTGTGCCTTCCAAAACTCATCTCCACGCATAGGATATCCTGGTTAATTATAACACCTTGTAATTTGCTAATTTATACTCAACTGCTTTAACACAAATATTAATATCACCATAAATAACAGATTTGGTTTGACAAGCAAAATACATTTCATAGGAAATTAGTATCTGTAAAACATTAGAGAGACGTGAATACCATTTTTGTTTTCACCAAAATTTGTGAGAAATCTCTAAAGCTGTTTTCGGCTCTAAATCTCTATTACCTACGATTAATTCAGATTGAAAACTTTTGGTCAGAAAGTCCTCCCAAATGCCCTCGGTGTCTATACATGCACTCAGAGTTTTCACATTACACAACTTACAGTTTGTCCCAGATGTTGTGGGCCCAGTTTGTTTTTTCCCAAGACATTTTTGGAACCAGCTGTTATAATTTCTACTGATTCATGAGCACCTACCATACAACCAAGTGTTGAAATATGATGCACTGTATATCAGTAATTAACCATATTGTGGCAAGAAAATGTGAGTTGAGTGTACACTCCGCAGACAAATGAAAAAAGTAGTAAGTACAAGTATTTTAGTTAATGTATGTTTATTTTGATAAACAATATGCATTTACAGACACGAGATTACCTGTTTGTTGTTGTGTATATGCACATGCAAATCTGGATGGATTTTTGCCGTAAAAATGTAAAAACGGATATGTCAGTATGGAGTCCAGGGGCACTTAAACAGCAGTAGGGTCAGTGATCCTGCCCATGAAGAGGATAGTTTTGGTGCTGTCTTCAACAATCAGCAGGAGGAAGGGTCTGTTCAGATCTATTGTAAAATATCGCAGTCCTGCTGTCTTTACAACAAGTTCTAAAGTGGTGGCAGCAGCTGCCTCAGAGCCTCTCTCATCCACTTTCAGAACTGCCTTATGTTCCACCTAGAGAATTTATTGAGAAAGAAACAGAGGTATGACACATATCAGTGTATTTCTCAGAAATTCACGTCAGCTGTCTTTTGCCAGTATTATACAGAACTGCATTAGGGCTAGTCACATTTTTCTACAAAGCATTTAACTCATAGAGTGGAGAGCTAAAATCAGTGTAGTAAATTCTTTTCTTGGAGAGCCAGATGTTCGCCCAAACTGCAAGATTGACATTCTGTAGGACGGGGATTGCTTACGCTGATTTAAGATTAACATGAAACCAGACAAAATATGCAAAATGAAGAGACAAGGGAGCATACTGAGCAATCTGATTTGTTTGTGTACCTTTGAAACCACCAGCTTGTCTAAGTCCGAAATTCCAGAGAGGTCTCCTGCTTCTGAGAATGCACTGATCATTCCCATCTCCTTCAAAGTGTCAGCCAGGGAGTAAGATGCTGATATGGAGAACTTGGGCACAGACACTGAGAATTTATTTCTGAGGAACAGACAATTTGATGTGTTTATGTCCATGATAATCTGGAGGATGTATTGTTATTGTGGTAAACTTGAGTGATTTCATAGCTTCAATGCTTCCTATTTTATTGCCAGGGACAATGTCACATATAATAACTCCAGTTTTATGTAAAAATAACTTACAGTCAGAGTTAGTGCTTATTAAAGAGAAAATGCAGAATTTTCCAAACGCAATGTGGCAAGCGATAACAGTGCACTGCAGGTAATTTCTAATCACTGTGTTTGCATGTTTAATTTGAAGACGGGCAAGAAAGAATAATTTCCTTGAGTCTCACCCAGTCTCATGAAACAGAATCAAAGGATAACTTTTAAACTCCATAGTATAGCTCAGAGGAGAGTGTCAAACATTACCATTTGAAGGAGACTCTTTCTAGAATCACAGGGCTTTTTTATGAGTCCTGCCCTACCTCATAAGACTGTCGTGCCAGTGTTTGATCTGTTCTTTAGAGAGGAGCCCCTCCACCTCCTGCATCTTCCCCTCATCAGGGAGAAGGACCATCATGGATGCTTTACCCTTGTATGGCAACATCAGGACGGTGGTGTGGTTGGCTTGATCTATGTAATACTCATAAAAACCTCTCCTCCGCATCATGTCCACTGTCACATTGGTGTTTTCATCCACATGGAAGTCATCTTTACGAGTGTCTTTTGCATCAAAAGGTTCCTCCCATTTACCTGAAAGGGAAAGATTTCTAAACATACTGAAACATTACCAAAGATCTTGATAATTGTTGAATCTAAATAAAATGTGACTGTACCTTTAAAAAACAAATAACTTATCAGCATCATGACAGTGTCGCCATCCACATTTTTAACCAAGTCAGTGATCATGTCATGTGTCTTCTTGGCAATGTACTTATTGATCTCTTGTGCAGCCACATCAGGTTTGCTGAAATCAGCAGTGAAAGCCTCACTCTGATAGTAGTGTTGGGCATTCTGCAGGAACTTGTCAAGTGGTTTGAAGCCCTGTCTGATGGCTAGAGAAGTGCCCATCTCCAGCTGAAAGGCATCTCGGCTGTGGTTGAGCATGTGGAGCAGGTGCTCGTATCCCTTATTAACCTGTGCGGGCTGGAGGTTACTGTACTCCAGTACACGGTAGATCTCTGAGTGAGTCTGTTCCTTGGCGCCCAGTGCTAGCAGGGATAGTGCCATAGAGATGCTCACTGGACTGAAAAAGATGTTTTTGCCCTTAGAGACGGGTAGGGTATTTAGCTTCCTGTACAGACTGAAAGCAAAGTCAGCATTGTGTTGGGAAAGCAGATGGCAGTCTTGCTGGGCACCCTCATGGTTAGGATGGGGCTCCTCCTTGGCATGATGAAGGTGTTTGTGATGATCTGCTGAGTGGATGCCATGATCATTGCTAGCTGGATCTACAGCACAAGCTACAACCAGCAGCAGGCCAAAGGTCAAATAGCAAGAGAACTTATCCCACATTTTGTTATCTATACAAAAGCAAAATACGAATTTTGAGGAGACAGATTTTCTTATGACTGCACTTTATAGAACAGCATTGCAGTAAAGAATAAAAATCAAGTCAGAAGACGAGGATATTAGAGCAGATATTAGACCAATTTTTTAAACATTATTTTTTTTTTAATACTTATATATTTAATACATTAAAAAATTATACATGAAAATGGTTTTTCATCATTATGTAATGTACCTCAAATATTACACTTCATATATAAAATCCTTATTAATACAGTGCCTCTTCTTGCAACATAAAGTAAAAAAAAGCATGTGTTTTCTGAGAAAATGGAAGATATTACAACAGTGAAATATATAAAAGAGTGTTTTCTATCATTATGTACTTTTCAGAATTCTTAATGTTTAGTATAAAACACATTGCCTTCTAGTTTCTTCCTGGGAAATAAAATATTCAGTAGTAGTAGTAGTGGTATCATTATTTGTATAAAAAAATGTCTGTACAGTAAAGCTACAACTTTCATACCAGATTAATGGTCCCATTTGAAATACTAAATTTATGTAGTAATCAGTGCTGGCTAACATTAATATCTTAAGTCTAAAATTATGATGTTACATTTAATTGAATGTTATGAGCTATCAAGAAACTTACTGTGAGAGTACTGTCTGCAGAGGACTGTTGAAGTTTGCAGGCAGTCTGGTCATTTTCATGCTCTTTGCTCTTTTAAAGATCCCAATGCTGTCAAATATTGTTGCCCAACTTCCAATCTGTGAACTGTGATTTAAACTCTTGAGTTATGCAACGTGGTCCGGTGGTAATTCATCAGATGCTTCAGTGACAGTGGAATTGGGGGTGTTTATATATATATATATATATATATATATATATATATATATATATATATATATATGTATATATGTATATGTATGTATATGTGTGTGTGTGTGTGTGTGTGTGTATTTCATCCAAATCAATCTTTTTGTAGCCTATCAGTTTTTATTGCTTAACATTCTGAGTTTGGTCATATGTCTGTGGCATGTCACAGGTACTTTCAGAGACTTAACAAAAGCTGCTATGGTCTCTATAAAGCTCTTACATATGCACACACAGAGGGAGAGAGAGAGAGAGAGAGAGAGAGAGAGAGAGAGAGATCTACAAATCTGATATGAGTCTTTCAGTATAACTTTTGTACACCACTTCATAGACTTAGTCATGTATTACTGAGTCAGCTCCATCCAGCTGCTTGTGATCGCTGGATTGTTTGGCTGGATGATTTTGTGTGGATCATTCTCAATGCACGTTTGACTCTATATGAAACTCCCTGCAGGACTATTCCTTTGGACAGGCAACAACTATCATGCACCATTCAATTCCTGTTTGCATATTTGTTTGTAACCATGCATAACAATAATGAATTGAAACTATTTCAAAGCTCTTAGCAGTGACTTAAATCATTCTGTCTGTTGGACTGCGACATTAGTAAAGGATGAGCTTAGCCAAAGTCCAATCAAACAAGCAGTCAACTGTATATTGGCTAAGAAAATATTTATTTTGAAATGGGTTTTGAGTGGGTTTGCTGGGGTCATCTGAGAGCATGTCTCTGAGAAACTCACATAACTAGCAAGTGAAATCTGGGTCGTAGAAAACAGGTTACATGTTGCAGCAGAATGTTAATAAAAACAAGAAAAGAATTACATCAAGCATATGTAGATTCAGGACAGATGTAAACATTACAGGCAGACATAAAGCAAGAGACAAATTATACAGAGTCATGTCCTCATTCAAGACCTTTAACATGCTACCAAGTACCAAAGCTGATGGTGATGACCTAAACTCAGAGAAGGAAGTGAGTGAGAGGTTCCAATGGAGACCTATAAGGTATCTTGGATATTTTGGTCAAACTCTGCACAAACACACCAATTTTAGCTACTAGCACTGTTGAGAAACCACTGACTTTCGAATCAGTGTTTTTGATTTCGGCTGGATCAGAATCATCTTTACAATTGGTGTTCTTGCTGGGGGTTACATTTATTGAGAACAAAATGAGTGTCAGAAAGGAGACACATACACACACACACACACACACACACACACACACACAGACACACATTTTATATATATATATATATATATATTCAGGCAGGCTGACAGAATAATTAGCCATTAAGGATGTAAGCTCAGCTGGGAGGTGTGTGTCACAGTACAGTGGTTAAAACACGGTACAGGGAAACAACAAAAAGGGAGCAAAAATGCCCCCACTTATTACAGATTTATTTACTACATTTTGCCTTGTCCGCTAAGTGTGTCATGCTATAATTTGATTTATTTATTTTTGTTGTTGTTGTGGTGCCTCTCTAACTCATGCATAACATTGGGAAGTAAGAGATTATGTGTAATTGAGATTACATAATAAGATTACAAAAAATAAGTAACTATAATCAGCCCAGATTGCATCTGAAAAAAAAAAAGTGCAATCAGATTATAGTTACATTGTCAAGAATTACTTGATTACATTTTTGATTACGTCTTTAAAGTATGGCAATTTTAAAATTATGAAACTTTTTTTCATGATAACCAATGCTATTAACTCATGAAAAGTGCATCAGACATACGATTTGACCAACTGTAAATGCCACAGGATGAGACGGGCCAGTGGTGCACCCCGCCACGGTGTGGAGATCCCACTTTAGCCGACCAGCACTGGCCCTCACTTTCATTATGCTGTAGGGTCTCGGCGCACCCCTTGTCTCACGTGCACGTTATATTCCTTGGCCTGTGTTTCATGATGGGCCGGGTGGGGCTGCGAAGTCGCCACTGACCCTGAGCACCCGATTACGTAGGCCGGAAAAAAAAATATTTGTGGAGCTCAAATTTTTGTGGCTTTCTCCATTTTCTTAGTATTAAGTTGCAATATTGTCAATGTTTGATTCTGAAGTAATCCAAAAGTATTTAGATTAGATTACACTTTTTTTGTAATCCAATGGATTATTTTACTAATTACAAAAATTGCCATGTAATTTGTATTCAGTAACTGACTACATTTCAAAGTAATCTGACCCAACCCTGCTCATGCACATTCCCTAATCAAGCATAGTCACCATACATGACAGCATCGGGAGAAAAGACACTGTCAGCTTAAAAGTTGGCAGTCATCATGAAGCCCATGGACATCAGCACTGCTTGTGAAGCTTGCTTTTAATGCCTCTTGACTGAAAAGGGTAAATTTCTGTATGTCCTTCAGCACTACAATGAAAAGAGCTAAAACTTCTGTGTGAAAAATCCTTGAAATTCAGAGTTAATATGTTTGCAGTGATTTACACCTTAATTTGTTATACCAAGTTTCCATGTAAAAGGAAATGGAGATGGCAAAGGTATTTTCTGAGAAAATGGCTTCATGGGAAACTGATACGCAGTATTACCATTAGCTTAGCAACTGGGAAGTTATAAAAAGCGAATGAGAGCTCATCTACAGTTGGGCATAATTCAACATTTTGTGAACTATGAACTCCATTTACGAATCCAGATTACTTTTAAGCATTGCTTAACTGCGTTCTAAATCTGAACAGGTTTATCACATTTCCCCAAAACAATCCCTGAATGTAACGCAATGGAGCTGAAATCCAGCCTCACACTCTGAGCTCAGTGGCGATCAAATACCTTTCTCTAGGGGATGCAGACAAACTGAATGACAGACTACACTAAAAGTCATCCCTATGGTAACCCAAATTCCTACAGGGATCCGTCATGTGATCCTAAGCTTGTGGGACCGCAATGCTTACTTCAGCTACTGCCTCACATCAACATGAGGTCCCATGACGTCTGACTGTACATGAACATACATACATTTCTAATTCTTCACACTCAAGGCCAAGAAGGTGGACCTACATTGTAGAAATTCACAGGGATATGGCTGAACATTTTAAGACTGTTTCTTGTCCATACGAGTCCTTTGTTTGTGTTTGTGTGTGTACGCTTGCATGTTTGCGTGTATATCTTTGTTCTTAACAGCTTTGGTCAGCAGATATTTTGGAAGTTTCTTGAATCGCCTACTTTTATTGCGACATAACTACTCCATTCCTTCAACATTATCCATTATGAACATCATCAGGTTTCACAGAGTTGCACTGCTTATCTTCTAACAGCAGGTGGAGGAAGCGTCCTTTGATTTGAAATAATACATTTCAGCGTTGCATTCCTACGATTAAATTTGGCATCAGAGCCTGATTATGAAACAAACAATGTCTCATATGGTGCACAGGTTATACTTTTATTGTTATTATAAAATCTTTGAATATTGTGGTTTATTGTACACCCTTCTTACAAAGCCGCTTTCCACAGGGGATGAGGGTCAAATAAGGATATCTCTTGATGTTCAAGCTCAGGGAAATATATCAATGAAGACTGCGGTCAAAAAGGCACTGTTTATTTATTTATTTATTTATTTGCCTTTTGATGGTCTCAATGGCAGAGAGAAACCTGTCTCATGAGACTGGCAAGCAGATTTACCGGCTGATTGACCTCTTGGTTAAAGGCTCCCCTTTTTACCCCAGGTAACCTATTCTTGCTATTGTTACTCAACAGTGGACACAGCGAGGCAGAGTGTACAGGTAAACAGAGCGGTCAAATAGCACTACTTGGGATCCTTGCCCTGTGGTGGGCAGCCAAGGCATTCTGAGAACCTGGGGGCTGTTTGTTTCACCAGAATTTGTGTTCTGGGTCAGGGACACTGGATCTGCACAGATCAGTACATTACAACACCCACGCAGGAAAACAAACTTCAACCTGGAGTTTGAACAGAGTTAGAAGAGCAACTCATTGTGCTCTCGTGAGGCGCCGGGCTTTACGGAAGAATTATGTGTAGTATTATTGTATTAGCCACGTTGCTAATCTCCTTTGGTGCCTCGACTACAGCAAAGGAGCTTGAGAAGACTCAGAAGGCAGCAGAAAGTCCAGTGGATGACTTGACAACACTCTGTGATGATCTTGCCTTTGGTCTCTATGCCAACCTGGGTGCCGAGAGGCCAGGGAAAAACTTGCTTTTCTCCCCCCTTGGCCTCGTCTCTGCCTTGGTGAAGCTGGCCAGGCTGTCACACGCCCACACACGGAGTGAGATCCTAGACGCTCTCGGTCTGGGTAACAGGACAGAGGCTGCTGTGGAGCGTGCCCTCTCAGCTCTCCGAGCCCTGGAGACGAGCTTGGCCGAGCAAAAGGTCGATGCTCAGCTTGACATTCAGACTACTCTGCCACTTAACAGCTCCAATCAGGAAACTGGGGAGAAAGAAAGACCACATCAGGTGGAAAGAGTTCCTTCTACCACAGAGAGCTCGGACAAAGTCACTCTCACCAACATAGTGCACTTTAAAGGTACAGCGTCTCAGATGAGACCTCATAGCCTTTCATTTTCATGCTTATACATATGTGAATTTAAGCGAAAATACATATAAACATACAAGATTGCGGTTGTAGAATTATACGACTGTTATGGGCTCAGTTGTGTTGAAGATATCTGGAGTGGTTTGTGGACAATATTCATGTACATAGTTATTCTGCTGGACAGAACAACCATAGACACTTTTGTTGATGCTCTGATGGGTTGTTAATATCTGAATTTGAGTGCAGGTAAGTGGGAGCAGCCATTTGACAGCAGACAGACGGTGAAATGGCGTTTCCAAGCTGGGGGCGGTGAGGTGGTAGAGGTGCCTATGATGTTTCGAGATGACTCAGAAGAGCTGAGGATGTTATATGACACCAACTGCTCCACCACGGTGGTGGGGCTGCCATATTCAGGCCGTCTGGCCTCGCTCCTCCTGCTACCTCGCACTGAGCTGAGGACCCTGGAGCTCTGCCTCTCCATCAGCAAGATGAACTTCTGGCTTTCTAACTTGAAGACTGGGTATCTCTCTTTACCTTGTAAAAGTTTATGAGGTTATGGGTGGGTGCTGCCCACAAAAGTTCTCCGTATTCTAGTCACGTGATTGTTTGTGTGTGTTTGTGTTGTTTGTGTGTGTTTCTATTGATCTTTCCCCAAGTCTCAAAACATGACATGGCATTGTTGCATGTGATGAGGACCAATAAGCATCTATTAATGCTAAATTATTTAATATGAGAGAATGGTTGCTGTTGGATTTAATAAATGAAGTGCAAGTTCATTTGATCTTTTACTCATGACAGGCTTGCAGAGATCCGCTTCCCAAAGTTTGCAATGAAGAAGTTGTACACTCTAGAAAGCCTATTGAAAAGCACAGGCGTTCAGTCCATTTTTTCCAAGTCAGCCAATCTCGCAGATCACCTGGAGGAGAAAGATCTTGACCTGTCCCAGGTATGTGAACGTAAAGATTATTATTGTCTTCATGTTGATAAGTTTATACTTTGGGATGTGATTAACTTTTTACAGCATTCCCCTTTGTATGTTTTTTGCAGGCCTTACATGAGGTTGAACTGGTGGTGGATGAGACTAAGTCAAAAGAGAGAGGAACCTCAGATGTCACCTTAGGCTTCTCAGAGCCACATAGGATCGTTTTTGACCGGCCATTTATAATTATAGTTTATGATGAAATTACGGGGTTTATTGTTCTTATTGGAAAAATACTTGATCCAACAGAAGAGTAACACTAGTTTATTTTTTGTACAGCCCCCCCCCCCCTCTTTTCATATTTTGATTCTTCCTTGAGGATCAAGAGAACGTGTGACTACGTAATTTTTCATTGTGCGACCTACAGAATTTGTTTAAATTTTACTGTATTGTGTATATTACCCATATGGCACTGTCTAATTAAATTAAATGAGTAATGAGCAGCAACTTCACGTAATCATCATATTTGAGTTGTTAATATTCCATGTATGTTCATATCTGTGAACATGATATTTTTTTCCACAATAAATCAATACTAATAACTTGGCTTTTGAATGAATTTCTCCAAAATTAAAAAGCTAAGATGAACAAAACGTACTATACAATAAACAACAGTTATATAACATATTATAATCTTACAACATGGGAAGTGTACAATATTGTTATTATTCAACATGATCAACAAAAATGAAACTTTTTTTCTTTTTATTCTGATAACAGAATTGTAACATTGTTTCCATAACAAAAGACAATTTTTTAATTAAATTAAATGAGATTTTCAGTAGTTTGTACACACTTCCTTTGGGATGAGGGCACCAAGTCATTTTCTATACAATTCTATGAGACTGGTAAATATATGGAAAGGAATCTTATACCATTCTCCTGACATGATCTTTGCAGGAACTTGATATCCTGCATTTATTGACCATTCTCTTCAGTCCACATATCCTTAGTGGGTTATATGTCAGTAGATTAGGATACTTACAGCAAAATGTTGATTTTGTTTTGATCATTTTGCTATTGGATTTGACATGTAACTGGTGCTATTGTTTTATTTGAAAATACACAAGTACACAAGTGGGCTTTTGGTTAGAATGTTCCTGTGCTTGATTCATGATGCTGCTGACCTTCACAGCATCCCCAGCGTTACCAGCAGCTGTAATGTTCTTTTCAAAACATATGTCATTTTTTTTTACAATAAACCTGCCATTAGCACGTGGGACCAAAGAGTTCCACTTTAATTCATCCTAGCATGAAGCTCAAGGTAAGCCTCATTGCAATGACAGTTAAATTCATTAAAAATAGTATAAAACACTGTCCACATAGTACATACAATACAGTGGATATACACATGGATCAGGACACACAAACACACACACACACTCACATCAAGGGTCAAAAGTGTAAGCAGGTAGCATAAAGTGTATAAATAAAATGATTTCATATCTTAAATTCTTAAAACTGCTGAGATTTATTTTCCTGGTACATTTGTGTATGTACTGGCCCTACACCTTAGAATTCTATACCACCTGACATTTGCTATCATGTAGTGACTTGGAGAATGGAGTTAGCTTTATTTTCCATTTTTGTGGAATTGAAAACACTGAGGAGAAGTTAGATGAACTCCAAAGAATTTTATGGTTACCTTAATAACCTGGATTAAAACTTTTTTTTTTTGTTTTGTTTTGTTTTTAAGGCTTAGACTGCTAAACCATGAAATTGGAGGAATAGATAAAATGGATTTTATATAAATATGGTGGAGCATCTTTATAGCCTTCACTACTTAAAAGGACACAGCAACACAAAGTTCTGTCCCTTTTAGTTTCACCAACTAAAAAAAAAACGACACAAAACACAGATGTTGTTGTTTTTGTTGTTGTTCTTTGTTTTTTTTTTCTTCCCTAAACCATTACAGTGTTGCTCTTTAAAGCGAGCCAAGAGCCAATGACTGATTTTTTTTTTTTCTGTGGCTTTTAATTTTATGTTGAGTGACTGTGTCCTCATGCAGAGAACGCTGAATCTAAAATCAATCATCATGTCCTTATGACTTTAAGCTGCAAAGAAAACATTTAAAAAAAAAAAAAGCTTGTAGGATGAAGTCAGTGATTCCAAGACTTATTCCGACTGTCCATCACTGAGTAGGGAATATTAAGGAAGGGTGAAAAAGACACAGCCTTGTGGTGATCCAGTCAAAGAACAGAGTGTTTCTGATAGATCTAACCACAGCACCCAGAACCAATTAAAGTGTCAGTACCGCTTAGCAGACTCCAGTGTTCATGTTTGCTGAGTGCTCTCAATAAAGGGGTTTTTGTTTTGGCAACCCTTCCAAATAGAGTCTTGGCATGTGGGTGCCATATACATTTTCATTTGTGAACTAGATGACAACGAGATGCAAGCAAGCTCTGTGATTCTCTAACAGTGGTCCTAAGATCTTGCTCTGTTTTCCAAATCATCTTCCTCACGGTGTCTGAGGTCAAGATCATCTTACGAACCTCAACATTTCCCTGAGTTCAAGAAGTGGTGAAGTGCTCAGTTGTTGCTGAACACGGGTGTTTTGGTTTTAAAATTGACTAGTTTCTTAAATTTGAATTTTCTCAACACTTTTGTTACTGAATCTCCTCACACAGCATTCCCAGTTTACTTTGCATTACTGTGTGTAGTAAAAGTTTGAAACATGGCTAAATGGGTTTCCACAGTGGAGATTGGCCTGTACTCATATATATATATATATATATATATATATACATATATACACATGTATATATATGGGGATTTGCTCAAGCCGTTTTTTGAGTTCAAAATGACAGATTACCATCCTAATCGTCTGATGCAGACAGGATGCTCTTGATAAGTCAAAGGCCAACAATATTTCATTAAAACTCTATAATAATTTTTTTTTTTGTTTAAAAAAAAAAAAAAAGATCTTGTTATGAAATAACAGCTGAAAACCAGCTCTTAATGTGAAATTGATCCCGAAATCACTGACTGAAGAATAAATATAACATTTGATGCAGAGTCATTTTATTGTTGTCTAAAGTAAGACACCTTGAATTGACGTATAAATGAATTTTTGATAAAGTGATAAGGTCGTCATGGAGAGCGTCGAGCTCCTGCATAAGTCCCGCAGGATAACAGTACCTGCTGTCAAAGCAAGGCTTTTGCCACTGTTTTCTACAAGTGTGATGTGACTGCACAAGTTATCAACACATTCACAGCCAAAAAAGACACATAAACATAATCACTGAGATAGAGAAAGACACGACTCCTATCTTCATGTGCTTCAGAGCATAGATAATACACTTGCAGAGTTTTAATGCTTCCCACATGTAGAGGTTTTAGTTGCTCAGGAGAGTACAAGTATATTTTGATATCTGATACTTAAGTAAACATTCTGAAGTGGAACACATCAGCCAAGCTGACTTCCAGATTTGGCTAGAACACCAAACAGTGATGGAAAAGATGGGTTCTGATGTCCTTTTACATGGACCAAACCAACCAGACTGGTGGTTTATATAGGCCAAGCCAATCAGACTGGCTTTATACAGGCCAAGCTAATCAGACTAGTGCAGTGGTCAGTGCCATGGTGATCACCCTGCTCAGTGAAGGAGATCAATTACTGGAATGGCATTCTTTGAGGGCAGGGCATAATGTATAAACAGAGTGAGCTTCTCCATTTTAAGACAATGAGGTATAACCAGTGGGTGATTTGTTATTTTTTAACAGGGGGGATGGCCCAATAGCCAACAGGGGAGATGGCCAAAGGGTCACTGACACTACTCTATAGAGTATTTAGGGGAATGGCAGGTCAAGAAGGGGGATGCATTTTGGTCATTTTACTAACAAGGGGGATGGCTTCCCCCCTCACCCCCTGCAAATCACCTATTGGGTGTAACTCTCATATGTTGTGCGGAACTAAATCACAAATTTATTGTATTACACATGTTGAGGGTGAAGGGCATGATCCCTCTGGCCAAGACTTGCCCTTAATATACAAAATCTATACTGGTCACTCCTGTCTAAAATTGGTATTGTGAAATAAACCACTTCATGAGAATTTTCACCCGGTTTGAAGGAGTCAATTAGTTGTAATTTTATAGACCTCCCTTTTTCCCAACAGGCACCTCCATCAAAAAATGAGATGAGTGCAAATTCAGTTTCTTCTGGGACAGCTGAAGCCATCCATCACGTTGTTTTTTTTGGGGTTTTTTTTTCCCTCTACGTGAGTCAGTGCATAAGCATCAGCATTCAGTGTGAAATGTTCAGAATCTCCCCTTACTTCATCGTGTTTGCAACTGTACAAGCATGTCACTGACTATGATTACCTACTGAGGGAGAGAAACTCCTGCTGACATGCATCTGTACAGTGCGAAGCAGGGAATTAACCACTTGCATCTCTCATAAGCAACCAGCATAAAGGAAATATCAAGCATAACAGCACTATTCCCTTATGACAGACACATCAGAAAAAAAAAGGAATCCAGGATTTGCAAACTTGCATAATTTTCTGACTAGCTGTGTGAATTTATAAATGGAAACTGAATGATATGCAATAATATGGAATACATACACAATACAGATAAAAGCGACCTAGTTCTGATTTTTTCTCCTTATACACTGATACAAACTCAGAGCTCTAAAACTCTAAGCAGACTTCTAGACTTCTAATATTATTGCCAAGAACAGTATGTATTTCCTTTCACTTTAAAGCAAACATGGTAACAAAATTTTGATGGTTTTCCTGGTGATAGATGCTTATAATCTTGAGGTGCACCCTTATTTTATTTATGTACTTATTGATATTGGTCCTAAACCACAAAGCTAGCATACAGGTTGTGTCATCACATCACACAGTTTTATGACAGACATAACAATACAGATAACACGAGATATTTTACTCAAAAATGGGCACATAAGACCAACTGCTATAATTAACAAAACCATATGCTAAAATATAGAGAACATAATGACTAGCTTCACACTGGTGATCATACAAATATCTTTAGAAGAATGAACAGTCCAGCCATGTCCTCATTTCTAATTGTGCATCTAATGTCAGTGGCAGCTCTGTGTTGCTTGGCAATTCTTGGCCACCTTTATGACTGCAGTGGTTCTGCAATGTTTAAGAAAAGCAATGATGAAATTGTGGAATCCTGCAGAGCAGTGCAGGATGAAGTTGCAAATTAAGTTCATTTGAGAAAAAATTCCAGCCCAGGCGATGCTTTTGAAGTAGTAACTTTTTGATTAGCACAAATACTCCTTTACAGCATTCTGTCTCTTGCTGTTGAGAATCACTCTTAAGGCTTAAATAGCCATTGTTACCTGTACTGTATATATAACCCCTTAGTTAGTCTGATTTAACCCATTCTCTTTGATACTCATCCTCCATTTCAAGAAGTGAAGGATGAGAAGTCTTGACTTACTTGAAGAATAGTCTTCTACCCCTCCTATTTTGCTTAGTACTCTATTTTTTGATTGACTTAAAGATTAGAGCTTTCTGTGTGTGTGTGTGTGTGTGTGTGAGTGTGTTTCCCGTAAACTTACCTTAAAAATAACTCCACATAGAGTTTCTAGACATAATCCCTTTCTTTTAGAAAGGGATTATGTAAAGGCTGGCTCTAACTGAATAACATCTCTACAGTAATAACATTTTGGTGTTCAATAAATACAGTAAGCGTTCGCGAATCTCCAGCTGACACTGTAATTTACATTAGATAACTAGTCACAGTTCATGAGCAGTGCAATGTCTCAACACAAACACTGGCTGTGTGTTGCAAGGCTGGGTATGAGGGCAAAAGGTTAGTTCAGCATTGACAAATTTTGTGCGAACAGAAACTGGTGCTGAGAATAAATTGCTCAGCACTTGTACATCATGAGAATTGTCACACACTGCAGTTGTTCTCCCAAAAACTGCCATTATCATGAAAGTGAACTCTCTGTGTGACAGGAGCTTTAGAGAGCTGTCACTGTGAATTCAGTTGCTAAAGTCCAGCCCTGTAACACAGTCACATTGCTGGTTTTGTCCAGAAAGTTTGTCTTAGAGGGACAGTAAACAAATGAAAATATAATCAAGACACACCATTGACACACCATTGTGCCGCATACAGCAATGAGACACCCCATGATTTCATTACTCTATGGAATACCTGTGGTGAGGTCCTTCAACTTTCAAAATCAAGGCGAAAGTTTCACAGTAGAGGATAGTTTGCTGAACAGTATGAAAACAGTGTGAGAATCATTACTGTGGCGTAGCTCCATAAACTGTATACACTATTACAATTTAGTGTGTGTGATTTTGAATATTAGTGTTACTTTTCAATTCTCTGTCATTTTACACAAAAGAACTGAAAAACTGAAGAGGTGGGGGGGGGGGGGGGGGGGGGGGGGGGGGGGGGGGGGGGGGGGGGGGGGGGGGGGTTGCTTATTTCCTTGTTTCTCTCGGCAAGACCGGCTAAAATTGAGCCGCTGGTGGAAGAGACCAAGTCAAAAGGAAGTGGAGCTCAGACATCACTCTGGATGTTTCGGTGGCTTACTTGATTATTTTTCACCTAACATTTACTAGTAGCATATACAACTTGGTGACAGGCCTCAGATAGTAAAAACAATTTTCTTGGCTGAAAAATGGGAATGGTCCAGAGTCTACGCAGCATTGTTATTAAACACTTAAATCATATACTTCATAGTTTTCATTAAAAAAAAAAAAAATCGATAAGGAGTGCAGCTACATTACATTCGTTTCCTCAGTCAAAGAAATCGCTCTAAAAGTAAAAAATAAACCAAAATGACCAAGTTGGATTTTGATTTAAGAAAAAACCAGGAAGCTCCCCCACCGTAAACTCACCTGCACTGCATCAATCAATCTGTGTCAGATCAAACATTCAACAAATGTTGATTTGGACAGAATGAATGATTTTGTGTACAAATATCCTAACGACGTTATATTTGAACTGTTCAAATACGGCTATTTGAGCTATTTGGGGTAAGGACACAGAAATGCCATAAACTCAACTTCTCTTATCAAATGCTAGAAAACCAGGTCGAAGCTCACCCTACAGTTAACCCTCCCACGTTTATGAAGCAAATGAGAACAGGGGTTGGAGTATGGCATTCTGCTAATTACTATGAACTGATCAGTTTGTTCATCCCGAAAATGCTCGTAAACTCCCCTTAGTCAGTGAAAACCTCATTCAACACACCCAGAACATGTTGCATCATTGAGGGGAGTAAGAATCTGAATTTGGATTCACAGAATAGAGGTTGGACTATGGTTAATGTTTACAATGTTTGACTCAGCTGATTCTTGAAAGACTATAAAATGAAAACGCTCCCTGCTGAGCAGTCTCCTGAGGATAGGACACTTATGGTAAGTTATTTTACAGTTCATATCCATGTACACCACGATTTTACATTATCTTCAAATGACAGGTGAAATGATGCTGGGGTATACAGCCAAAAGTCAACAAGGGAATGTAGCAGAGAAAGAGAATCAACTTGGTTACTAATTGCTCCAACTGATTTTACTCACATATATAATTAAATCAAACAAAATACATTTTAAAAGTTAAAAAAAAAAAGATTAAGTGATTTTAAATGAAACCAAAATGTCATGTGTCATTGAGGCTTTGCCTCAGTTGTGTGGTATAATATGTTGCGTGAACTGCATGCAAATTAATAATACAAAATGCTAGATTAGTTTAACATAAGCTACATTGTCTCATGTTTAGCCTGTTTTACATTCAGCCTGACAATATTTTGACATATAATACAGCCCTAAGCAGGAATTTCAGCGGAACTTTAACTGAATATTGTTATAACCGATGAGGCCTTGATAGCCCAAGATAAGCTGAATAAAGTCTTTGGTAAATTCCGCAAATTCTGATCAAACTGTGCAATCATTATTGGATCGTGATTGGCTACATAAATATGACTATGGACATACAGCAGCAAAAATCTGTTACATCACATTACATAGCAGCATTATTAAATACTTGATTCTGATTAGTTAAAAAGATGTTGAGCTAATTTCAAAGAATGCATGTTAAACCTTAATAATGTACAGCTATGAAGTAATTACACTGTAAATGGTATAGCCACAGCTCCACATCAGTGCTATACTCCTTAGGCTAGACAGTGACCTCAGTTCATTGCTTGCAAACGATCAGAGACCATGTGTTAAATGTTGGTAACTAATGACATGCTGTAATATGCAGGTCTGTATCATGTATGTGGTGGTGGCCTATAAGGTAACATTACCCTAAAAGCCACTTAGCCTGCAGAAAATACTGCTAGTTCAAAAGGTCAGGACAAACTCGAGTGGGAATTACCGAGCTGAAGTGTAGTCTCCTTTAAAAATGTGTAACTGTTTTGCAATTATGACTGTTTTGTGGCGTAGAGCTCTCAGCACTATAGCTAGTGCTGTAATAACTGAATCCAAATTGAGTATACTATCTGTGCTAATTAGCAAGTCGGACACCCAAACAATGTCAGAAATTAAGGATCCTGCAGCTGGCTTAAAACCTGTAGACTGGTCTATTTAACCATACCAGCTGTAATGCACCTTGTGACCTTATCAGCATTGCGTTTTCCATAAAGGCAAAACCTGCAGTTACGTTCCCCCACATCATAAGACAATCTGTCTGTTCTGTTTTTGCTCTGCAGGTAACAAAATGTGGGGTAAATGTTGTTGTTCTCTGGCTGTTAGCTTGCTGCTAGTAGCAGCCTGCACTGCATTTCCTGACCATGATCATACATTAGAGTCACACAACCACCCTCACCATGACAAGGGAGAGCCCCACGCAAGCCACGACCATGACCATGAAAAGTGCCACGTGCTTGCGCCACACAATGCTGACTTTGCTTTCAGTCTATACAAGAAGCTAAGTGCTTTACCAGACTCCAAGGGCAAAAATGTCTTCTTCTCCCCGCTGGGTCTCACGATGGCACTGTCCCTGCTGGCTTTGGGTGCTAAGGGTGAAACACACACAGAACTCTTCAAGACACTAGGCTACAGTGACCTCAGCCCAGCCCAGGTTAATGAGGCTTATGAGCACCTGCTTCAAATGCTGGACCAGAGCCACGATGCAGGATTGCAGCTGGAGTCGGGCAGCGCTGTGGCCATCAGAGAGGGGTTCAAGGTCTTGGACAAATTCCTTCAGGACGCCCAACACTTCTACAAGAGCGAGGCTTTCACCGTTGATTTTGCCAAACCTGAAACAGCTGCACAGGAGATTAACAAGTACATTGCCAAGAAGACACATGACAAGATCACTGACATGGTGAAGGGTTTGGACCCTGACAATATCATGATGCTTATCAATTACATATTCTTCAGAGGTATGTCCACACACACCAACTTATCAAAATTTTGGCTCACATTATGACACACTAATGGATGTTGAGTTTAAAGATATCACATGGACATTCTGACATCTTTAAGCATGTTTTAATTCCTGATTTTAGGTAAATGGGAGAAGCCTTTTGAACTGAAACACACCCACAAAGCTGACTTCCACGTTGATGAGAACACCAAAGTGCAAGTGGACATGATGAAGAGGACAGGACGCTATGACTTTTACTATGACCAGGGGAATCACAGCTCTGTTTTAATGCTGCCGTATAAGGGCAATGCCTCCATGATGATCATTCTGCCTGACAAAGACAAGATGGCTGAGGTGGAGCAGCTCCTCTCTAAGGAACAAATCAAGCACTGGCATAGCTCTGTCTTTAGAAGGTAGGGCATGACACTTCTGTTGAAAGACAGAGAAGAACTGTCTCCTTAGAAGAGTAAGAAACTAGGGCATAGCTTTCAGTGCTCAATCTCATTGCAGACTGTGTAAAATGCTGGTGGGAAAAGGTTGAGCAATTCAGTGGAGGAATTATATGGTGATTAATACTGAATTAGAATGATATATCTAACACAACATGCATACGTCTATGTTTTACATTACAGTTGTGCAGTTGCATTTAGTTTTGAACTGATGGACAAAATATGTGTCCATATTGAAGAAGCCTTTTGTACTCATCAGTTATTTAAGATGCAAACACAAAAAACACCAGATATTGATGGTTTTATCTCTTGATATGCATATAGTGAAAATCAATAAGGACAACGTGTATACAAAGATGCCATGAGCACAAAACATTATTATCGGTGCAGTTAACATGGAATATATCCCCAGTCTCAAGTGTGCTGAATAAGGACAGGGTCACATAAAGGTCACTGTATAGAGTGATATCTAACCAAAATAATGAGTAAATGGACAGCTGATCATGGACAGCTGATCATAGGACAGTTGATGACCAGTTAGAGCTGAATGCTACAGCTAGGCTGTCCTATTGAGGCTTTCCAATGCCTGAAAAAAAAATACTTTGTCAAATTGCAAATCTGCATATTAAAATATGTTTTTTTTTCTTTTTTTACCCAGACAGACATGACACTTTATAAAGTGTTTATGGAGAGCACATCTGAAGTGTGATGAAATAATTGTTTTAAAAAAGTAGATCATAAATCTTTTTTTTTTACACCAGGCAGGGTAACACTCTCCCTTAAGACTTGAGTGGTTCAAGGGTAACACAATGACAGTAAAACATTTCAGGTTTACAGAGAGTAACAAAATTGCATTTTCTGTTTCTTAGCTCTGTGGATATATGTCTGCCCAAATTCTCCATCTCTGCTACTTACTCCCTGGGTGACCCTCTGAAGGAAATGGGTGTAGTCAGTGCATTTTCGGACACAGCGGACTTCGCAGGAATGTCAGAGGAGACCAAACTGAAGGTCTCAAAGGTATGTGAGTGAAGTCTTTTCTCCTACCCAAGCCATTGCATCAGTTGTTGCAAATCCAAAGTTGAAGTTGAAAATTTGCTAAAAGTACGAACTTGTAACATACACAGGGCATGCTCAGGATCTTACTTATCTTGAACGGGTGGCTTGCTCACTGTTCTTCTGTAGACCTAAAGCTAAGAGTTAAGAGTTTGATCCTGAAAACCCTATTACTCTCCAGGATGGGGATTCCCATCCAGTTTTACATCATGAGCGGTGGCTTAAGATCATTCTTGGAAAATGTTACAAGTACAGGATGCAGTTTTGATAATAGATATTTAATCTAAATGTTCACATAAATGCAATGAGAAAACAACGTTTCTTCATTGTGTATTGCTTTGCGTTCTTACTTCAGATTTCCCAGAAGGCAGTTCTCAGCGTTGATGAGAAAGGTACTGAGGCAGCTGCTGCAACCACCATAGAGATCATGCCCATGTCCCTCCCGGACTCCATGGAGCTCAACAGGCCATTCCTCCTGCTGATTGTCGACGACAGCACCAAGAGTATCCTCTTCATGGGCAAGATTACAGACCCCACAGCTGAGTGAGAGACAATACTACCCCCACGTCCACACAGGAGAGTTATGAAAAGCTTAAGACCCCCATCTCAAGATTTCCTTTCAAAACAAAGTCAGTGGTTTATCCGCTTCGCTTTGTGATACTGCAAGGACAACACGATTTTCTCCACAATACACCTTGATTGGCCACCTGCAGCAAGAATAATTGGATTTTCAGGAGATAATGCTCACATGTTACTAACGTGATACTAACACTGATATAGATTCCAAAACCATGCTTTTATTACCCACTAGAAAATAGTGGAGATGTTGATTTTTTCAACACATTCAAAAACAGTTGTAGTAGTCATATTTCTTTAAACAAACTATTATTAATAATAAAAGCTTTCAGTATGGATTAAATGACTCTTCCCTCCGCAGTGATTCATTTTCAAAACATCTCCAGACTGTTTCTAGATGATTAATCAAAATGTGGATTTGCATGGATGGGTAGATGAGAAGAAAAATGGATGGATAAACTGAGTGGGTAAACATAATGATAATTTTTTCATTTCTTTTTCATTCAGTTCACATTTGCAGTTGTAAATAACACAGTGTCCATTTCGAAAACTGGACATGAGCAGTGTGCACTTACGGAAATCTTGGCCTTTTCTCCTACTCCCAAACACTTTACAAGTCCTCCTTCTTTCACAGCGCTGCTGTTTTGTGTGATCACCTGTAATGAAACTTTAGTTTTTCTTTAAGGCCCAACATTCCAGTAGCAAAAGATAGCAAGAGACGGTGTTATTCTGATCCAGTTTCTGTGGTTTGCCTCAGAGAGCTGATAGATCGACACGGTCTAAAGTTCAATGCCCTAAGCTGACGCTGACCTTTAACCTAGCAGCAGAGGCCTTGCTTCAGAGCAGCGTGTTCAATCAATATACTGTCTTTAAAAAATCCAACACAAAAGGACGACTGAGTCAGGTTTTTTCCCCATAGCTTCAGAGGCTAATCAACTTCTATCTTACTTAGCTGACTTGACAATACTGTACACACACAATAGTTTTTCCATATACTGCCTTCTTATCTCTTCATTTAAAGTCAAGAAACAAATGGTGATGTGTTTTAGTAACCTTGAAATACCTCTGCTATCTTTCCTTTAAAATGTATGGGTGAATGGTTCACATTAACAACAGCAAAAAAGACAAACGAACAAACACATGTAAAAAAAAATAAAAAAAATCAGGGCTGACTGTGTTATAAGTGTTTAAACGTATTGGTCCATTTTACAATGTCAGTTATCTTTAAGACAATTTCCCATTTAGAGGGTGAAATGCTGAAAAACAACAAAAGAAAACAAACAAACAAACAAACAAACAAACAAAAAGAACAACCACCACAACAACCGCTATACCAAAGTGGTCAAATTTTAGGTAAACAAACATATCCCTCTTTGTCTGCAACAACAATAATAAGGTTACAAGCGTGTTCAGGCTTCATAGAGAGAACATGCTTAGCAGACAGCTCAAACCTCAAACCACTTCCCACTCTTACAGCTTACTTAATATTGACGGCACATTTTGATCACATTTTTAATGAGGCCAGAGTTGTCATATTCTGTGATAAGCATTGAAGTGCCTATGTATAATGTATGTCCGTGATTGGAGTTCATATCAGTCCCCTTTTAAAATCATTTTTCCTCACGTGCGCTGGATCAGACTGACAGAAAAGAAACACATCAATGGTACAAAAAAAAAAAGAAAAAAAAAACAGAAAAAAAAAACACACGAAGAAACAGAAGATGAAAGTGAATGGAAAAGAGCCTTTATTTGCTCAAAGATGGCAGTCAACTCAAGTCAAACAGATAAGAGCTCAAACCATGGTTGTATCAGAGTGGTTCTTCTTCAGTCCCTTCCCATGATCTACATACTGAATGTGGATAAGTATGTTTGAAGTCTATTTGTGACTTACACTGTCAAACTTTTTTGGGGTTATCTTCTGCAATTGAGAAAGAAAAACGACATTCTGAATGCAACACGGTCCACATAATTAAAACCGTTAAATAACACCACGCTATTATTAAAGGCACTTCACAAAATATTCCAAAACATTTGGACCTCTCTGCGATACCTGCTGATGATGAGGGTAAAGAAAAAAAAAAGAAAAGAAAAATTAGCTCAGCTCAAACTAATGTAAGGGACCATGCTTTGTAGCTACTTTGAGTAAACTGAACTTTTCAGTTTTTACTGATGAGCATCTGTGCCTTAAAGTTGACGTCACTCAGAAAAGCCATGAAGAAAATTGTCTTGTGATTTTGAGTTGATCTCACTTATCCAGTTTTAAGAATCCTTGAGATGACTTGAAAAATGTCAGTGTTACATCAGATCAACATTTTTTCCTGCTCTCGACTACATAAGACATAACCTACATAAATGTCTCACGCCAGATGGTATAACAAACTAAATATTTAAAATGTTTATATCCATCTTTGTTAATGCCTCAGGAAGAAAAACGTGGACAGCATCCATACAAACAGAATATTCATGATACTCATGCTTTGCTAAAATAATAAAATTATAATCTTCAATACAATGAAATGCATGAATACAGTCTGCTGCAAAACAGCAGTTAGTGTACTATCACTGATTTTATCATTGTGCAGTCGTGCAAAACAACCTCTGGTGTTGCCCTCAGCAACCGTGTGATTAATAATGCAGATGTATCAGGTAAACTGGACCCTTGCTTTGCTCATGACTTGAATGGAGAGTAAAAAGTTGTTTGGACCTTGGACACTGTTTTGTTTGGATTTGTACCAACATCAACACCGGCCAACACACAGACGCACACACGCCCACACATACACACACACACACGTCCTACATCCTTAAACACACAGGCCTTAATGCTCATCCCCACGCAAACACACTCCCCCTTTCCCACACACACACACACACACACACACACACACACACACACGCAAACACGCACACTCAGACACAATGTTGATAAAGTTGATCAACATTACGTAATCGTCAGATTCACATAGCTCTTACCAATTTTCCACAGGAATTCATTATTTTGTATTTTAAACAACAGCCCTCCTTGATGAAGCACAGAAACGTACGTCGTTTTTTTTCCCTTTCCTCCCTTTGTTACTCAGCAGATGGCACTGTTGTGTTAGATGTTTCTTTGACGTCTCTGAAAGAAAAAAAGAAATAAAAAAGAAATAAACACTTTTTTTTTTTGTGTATGGCAGATGTTCATTTCCTTTCAGACTGCAGTCCAGCCCGGAACACAGACCATCTGATAATTTCTCGCATTTTCTCTTAGAATTAACAAACCCTAATGACATGCAACTGTAGTAAGGTCAAGTGAAGTGAGTGTTCAGTCCCACGTTTTGGGGAGGTGGTCAGCAACTCCGTGGGTAGTTCACAGGATTCGATGCACATGATTATTTCGGTTATTGTGCTCATATTAAGAGGGACTTACCAAAAATGAAAGCGATATTGTCCCTGGAAAGGCTGGCGGAGTCTAATTGAAATTAAATGGTTTTCTGAGCCTGCGATGGACCGGCGACCTGTCCAGGGTCCCCGCCTTTCGCCCTGTGACCGCTGGGATAGGCTCCAGCAACCCCCGCGACCCTAGTTAGGATAAGCGGCTTAGATAGTGAGTGAGTGAGTGAGTGAGTGGTTTTCTGAGAGCATGGGGCGCATGGCTAGGCAGAGTCATGGGATAGCGACAGGGTGATGATGGTAATCATATGGTCACAGCGTGATGCTAACAACAAACCACACAAGCTCTCATGAGAAAGAGAGACACAGAGAGAGAGAGAGAGAGAGAGAGAGAGAGAGAGAGAGAGACTCCAAGAAATCTAAGGCACATTATTTTTTTATGAAAGTCACTGTAAAAAAAGAGATAATGATATAGCCATGTGTCACATTAAGGCAAATTAATACAACTTCTTAGAAGCTGTGATGAAATCGTGGTAATTAAAAGTAAAGATATGCATATAAACTAATGAAATGATGTTAGGCGTCACACAGATGACTAAAATTAGTGATAATCTTGTGATGAGTGGCGTGGTCCTGTAGATGTAAGATCAGTAAACGTGGCCTCACCGATTTGAGTAACACAAAAAAACAGGCCTACACAACATGAAGTAACTGAGTAATGATACACTGTGCATTGCAACCTCTATAAATGCTATATGCTCACTGATAACTACATAAACTATAACTCACTATATAACCATAACAACAAAAACATAAACTGTACTCACATAATTTCAGTGTATTATGTCCATTATTACATGAGTGACAACTACTGCGTTACTGCAGTACTGTTTTGGGTTTGTTTTTCAAGGCTTGTCACAAACCTTGATACATTCAAAGTGCTTCTTTGCTTGATGCATGCATTACCCATGTTATCTGGATTCCACCGACTGAATCAGCTTACACTGTTCAGCTGTGCACACAACAATGTCATTGCTGTGACCCAAAACAGGCATTTTGATGTTGACAAAAGAGATGATGTCTTATCCAGTTGGATTGCTTTTTCTCGCTGTCTAATCGAATTAATGACCTATAAGGTATACATGATGTATTTCTACCAAAGGGGAGACTGAATGGAACTACTGTTAGGATAAAATTAATAAATCTATGTTGGATCAAATGTCAGTGTTAATCTTTTATTGTATTCTGAATCAGCAAGGCCAGGTTTGTTTTATGAATTCATCAGTTTGTCATTTTAGTCAATTATGTTTTCAAAAGTTCTTTTACTATTATTATTATAGCTCTGAAACCTTCATTTTGTAGTTTTGCATAGAAAGTGATGTGTAAGCTACAATTGGATGACTAACATTTTTATGCTTTCTTACAATTTCTCATGTCAAGCTTGGCAGGGAGATTGTAAATGTGTGATCCGTGTTGAATTTCTGTCTCTGTGAGTGTGCTCAATTTATGTAGTTTCAAGCCAGCTATTCATAGTGAAAACAGCGCAAATTGCCATTCAGACAGAGACATAAATACTTCAGATTAAGAAAGACAACCGAGAAAAAAACAACAACAAACGCATATTTGACTAAATTTGTGTCTTGTTTTACGTCTAAGTTCATGGTGGTATCATGTAAATAGAAACAGTCACACAAACTGAAATCATCCTAGCAACCAATTTTCCAAATGCTTTTCACCACCGTACTTATTCCAATTTCAATGATACATCAACTGATTAAGCAAAACGTTCACTCTGGAGTGCTGGTTGGCCCTAAATCAAGTACCGATGAGTGGTGAGGACGTGATGACACAAGCGCTAGCGAACCAAGGAAGTTCAGGATGATGACATGACAAATGAACGGCACCAAGCCTGTCTCTGTGGGTTGAAATGGACTGTAATCAAGACAAATGTTGCTTCCAGGACCAATTACATCTGAGGCGTCCTTGCCGGGAGGTCTCCCCGACCGTGCCCCCTTCTTGAGAGGATCAATACGTTATAAATTACGTCCTCTCCGATTCTTAAAAGCTCAGGATGCTTTTTTGAAAATGACTTCCCGACCAATGATTCAGGAAGTTACCAAATCACTTCACTGCTAACAATAACTTGGTGGCTTTTTTTTTTCTCTTCACAAAAAAAAAAAAAAAAAAAAAAAAAAGCAAGAAAAAAAAAAAAAACTTTAGAGCAAGCAAGAAGAACAGGAGGGTCAATTCAATTTCTGTGCTGTGAGAAAACGGATCATGCTGTGAGAAAATGGATCATCTGTTCATTTATTCTCTATCACCCATTATTCTCAATGAATGAATTGCAGATCATGAACTGAATTTTGGTCCATTTCCATAACTGGTTGAGTTGACCCTGGGAGAAGTTAAAAAGGTAGCTATTGCGAGAAGTTCTTAAAGGAGTCATCTGTTGACAGTTCCTGTAAATCCCTCTAATGCAACCTTTCCTCGTCACCTTTAATCTTGACATGATGGATTTCCATATGTCTCATCTGCCAACAGGCTATGCCTGTTACCTTAATGATACCATCCATCACAAACAACTTTAGCATGTCTGAGTCTTTTTCTTTAAGCTCAAACAGTTGACAGAACACTCTGATGAAGTTACGCTAGAAACTTCTTGCGTTTGTCTCTTTAAAAATTTGAGAAGAAATGAGAGCGTATCGGATTTGTTGCATGATTGTACTGAGAAAAACACATGGCTCTAGTTTTTTTTTTTATGTTGCAGTGATCTACACCAAATGTAAACCGTTCAATACTATTGCAGCAAGATCTCTTCCATACCCCTCCTATTATGCTGAAATTCAGTACTCAGAATTTACAATGGGAACAAAAAGCAATATATAAATTAGCTCCATGGCAGTCTTTGGCACAAAACCCAATAAAATTATTTTGCTTACGGTCAGTGATTGGAAACGCCGAAGTGGATGAACAAAAAAAGTTGAGTTGAGTTGCACAGGCAACGTCAAAGGATGAGATGTGAATTAAAACAAAATGATGACTTTAATTAAACAGCAGTCATAAAAAAATGTAAAAAATCCATGAGAGAAGAACAACAAACCAGGCGCAAGGCAATCCACAGTGGAAAACGAAAGAACTATTGCAAGAGAAAGAGTCACGACAAGAGTTCAGAAACGTAATCACAATATAAGAAGAAGGTTAGTTCATAACTGGGCAGAATCAGACAAAGCCTTTTAAACACTAGCAAAATAGGTGAAACTAATTGTCTGATGAATAAGCGTGGCTGAACAGTCAGGTGAGGAACTGAATAAGTAATAGAAAATAGAGCTCAAGATGTTCGTTTCTCAAGTTCAAGAGTCCAAAAGGCTCTCCAAAATCATGAGGCAAACTGGGGTACACAGTTTGATACAATGTTCTTCAGAACTCTGTGTAATCATGCCACACAATTAATCACTGGTTTTGCGGGTTCTTACGCAGAAAGCAGTTTCGGTTGTGGAAGAAAGTACGTGGTTTTAGAGTAACAGTCTCTAGAATGACCTCCTGCCCATGAGATAGTTGCAATCTACCACTCAAAATCCATTGTGATGTGTGACCAGGGATGGCGGGGAATGGGAAATAGGTGAAGCAGCCCTGTAGGGCACTGGTTGAGTCTTATTGCATGCTCACACTGTGCAGGCTGGTCAAAAGCCTTGACATCTTCAATAAAACCTGCAGCGCGCAAACACAGTTCTTTCAAACCCCCAGAGCACAGAGTAGAAACACACTAGGCTTTTGAAACACTTCAACCAAGCAATACAGGTGTAACCAATTGTTTTATGAGCAGGTGGAGTTGAGCAGTCAGCTGAACAAGTTGTCAGATGATGGAAAAGTCCTAGAACTCAAGGATATGAATCATCTCTACTGCTCTCTGGTGGTGACAGAGCTGTTCTGCTGACACTGAGAAGGGATTCTATTCAATATTTTTAAAGATCATAACATTAATAATGGATGGGTTAAATTTGACCTGTAAAAAAGCGCCTCAGGGAAATTTCTCTGCTATTTGTGAATGCTGACTCTCAAGTCTTCTCCTGGGCACACACGTCTGGGTGTGATCATACTGTTAATGACCCTTTAGTTCAAGGGTGCCAAAGACCGGTCCTGGAAGTCTACCCCCTTGGTTACAGTTTTAATTGAACAAATCTGATTCTGATAGTCACAGTCTTCAAGAGGTATGTTTTTTTCCCACTGCTTTTCTGGCATAGACGTGTGCTCGATCTACATGCCCTACATCTGCTCTGCCACGTTATGACTGGTCAAGACTCACTAAACCAGAAATCCAGTTTATGGTTTGATTCTACCATGAAGTTAACGAACAACGATAGGTTTCTGAAATTTGATCTCTTAACATTTAAATTCTGCCATGAAAATAACACACAATGACAAGAGTGAACATTTATCGCAGAACTTATGATTCATGTTAAATCCCACCAAGGACTAACCTGACAGGTGTGTTGACAACCAACTAGATTAGAACTAACCAATCATAGTGCAGCAGACTAGATGGGGTGTGCTGAGGGTGCGTCTACGTTGGAAGAACAATGGGTGTGTTAGATCAGGATCGCAGCTGAACTCTGCAGGCGGCTACATTACCAGTTCCGGATTTAGGTACCCCTGTTTTACTTAAACAGGAAGTGTAAAAGAACAAAATGTGTATTAGAGAACAAGATGTTGATTAGATTGATTTTGTTGTTTGCTCTTCCATGCTGTTACTGACAAGTTCTGTATACTGCTAATGTCCAAATGAATAATCACATCACATTTCATTTTTTCATTCACTGAAATAAACAGGCCAGTGCACAAGGAGATTATCAAATGTTTCAATGAATGCTTGGGTAGTATGTTGTAAATACTGCAGTTTTATCTCACATGAACCATAGACACCATTGTTAAGGACATGCATTGCTCCACCTTCAGCAAGTGTTTTTTTTTTTTTCACTCTTTTCAACCCTTTTCAAAGAGTTCACATCAAATTACATGATGTCGCTTGCTTGTGCAATATTGTACGATTGCACAGGCAAATCTTGCATGCATGAAGAAATCCTTAAGACGGCGCACATGCACCGATTGTTTGATCCTCAGATTTGAGCCAAATAGCTTTCTAAATCTAGTACTGGAAATCTACTTGTGTGCCATGACAGTTGGTGCTTGCTTTGCTTGTTTTTACATGCCTAGAGCCTGTAAATATGGAGGTCAGAAATTGGTCAGCAGTTTAATGCAGACTTGCAAGCAAGTCATCATCAAGATCCTTCAAATTATCATAATGCGTCTCCCTGTAGTTTGGCCATGTCAAGGATCATTTTAATTAGCGGCACATTTTTTGGAGTTCAAAAGCAGATTTTATGTCATAGACAGGTTTACTTTAGCTTAACTTCCATGTGGCGTTCAACGGGACTGGGTATCATAAAAAAAAAAAAGAAAGAAAAAAAAAATCAGGTTTGGAAAGTGGCCTCTCTCTCTGGCTGACAAAGTCTGGGAATCTCATTCAAAAGAGACATATGTTGATGAGTAGATGTAACATAATCAGGATCCTCCTCTGAATTTTCCAGAGTGTCTGGCACCTCCTCCTCTATATCACTGCCTATATGAATGATCTATGATAGAACCTAACTGACAGCATAAAATAAGTGTTCATTTAAATGTCCACTGGAAAAGCTCAGCACTCAATGGAAATGAGCTAAAAGAGCCGCTATTTCATCTCTTTGCCCTTCCATATGCTATACGAATGATCAGAATTCTTATTTGAATTCTTACAAAATAAACTTGCCGTAGGCCTGTTAGTATATACCATATATGCAAAGGTTTATACAGTGAAATAGCTCGAGGAGAAAATTATCCAAGACAATACCGTGACTGTTCCTCAGACTGGTTTTTACAAGTCACTTTTACTAGTGCAAACCATTTAAATAAATACTTATGCAATACTATCTAATCATCAAAAAAACAAAAAGAGTCATTTTACCTTCTCCACTCATCAGTTCCTGAACTGCAGTAGAAAGTTATATATTCCTCTATTAACTGTTGATACAAATAAAGTTATGAAACAAGGTGAAGATGCCTCACACTCTGGTCTCCAGAGAGTACAATTAAACAGGCATATTTAAAATTATGAGTAACTGTTCAAATCAAATCATATTGGCCGAAAAGTTCCTCTGAACCTAAGATAAAGTACAAGGGAAACTATTATCCAAAGTGTCATGAATGATAATGAATTCTAGTCATGAAGTTCTCGTCAAACAAGAACATTTCATTCTTGACTTTTTGCACTTCAGAAAAATAGCTTCTAAGCAAAAGCTTAAGTTATCCCACAGTAAACAACAAATGATCAAAAATGCTCACCTAGCAAAGTCAGTGGTTCCCTGTCCATAATGTCTTATTTGCTAAATTTTTCCTAGTGTGATTTCCCTGTTAAAAATAGCAAAAAGTCACTTGAAATGTCCCTATACTGATTCTAAAAACATTTATCAAGAGGCTAATCTTTAGTCGCTACTCCCACAATGTCATTTTGACTGGATGGTTTCGATTTATTTATTTATTTATTTTCCTCTCTCTAAAAGTAATTTGACTTAGGTTTTCCCCCATATATTCTGCCTGTGTTTGAGAGTTGAATCTGATGTAGGCCGGTATTCATCATTCTCCTGTTCAAAAGCCCACACATCTGCGAGTGATTTATCTGTCCCACAGAATAACTCACAGTGGAAATCTTCCTAGCCGTTCATCAGTGTATGTTGTTTGATGTGCTCAGACCTCATTCACAAATGTATTAGCCCTCATTAGGACTTAACAAAACTCATATGTGGGCGGGGCTTTAGTTACAATATACATTATCCATTTTGGTATAGGCATGTGGAGACAGAAGGTGGGGATGGGGGCCAGAGAAAGAGAGAGAGAGAGAGAGAGAATGAGAGAAGACAGATAAAGACAAATGACAAGTGTATGTCAGAGAGAAGAAAGTGAGACATCAATGACATCTGCAGCCTGTCAAGGTGATGATAATGATTCTCTCAGCTAACAGCATCAAATTTTCATATTTCATGTTAGAATTCCTTCTTTGTGATTGTTCCAGAGACACCCAAGTCCTTTATCCTCTGTCATATTTCATGAGTGCTGCTTGTTTTACCCGCAATTCTGAATCAATAAGTTATGAAAATCTTCCCCCTCGGTGTTCAAGCATTCACCATTTCCTGCCACCGTGTGCCCCTAGCACGAGCTGTAAATTAAACATGTATCAAAAGCATCACCAGAGACTTCCTGGAGATGGTATCTAGGATGTGCAGATTTATCTTGTGCAAGGAAGCGACACACTTCCACTTCAAAGCCCAATCAGGGCTTATTAGTAGGACGGAGAGGCTACGGTGCGGCAGTTCAAACGGTTTTGTTCCCTTTCAATTACATTTTGGAGGGGGATTCATAATTCATATCGGGAAGACATCAGATCATCCAAGCAAACAGAGAAGCATGTGGTTGACAGCACGGTGGAGGAGCTCTCCGTGATATGAAATTCATACTGCAGCATTATTGCATCATAAGTGAAGACATTATCACAAATTACAGTTTGAGGAGTGATTAATTTCTCTGTTTCTAACATTCAAGAGTGAATGTTGCTAAATTCGCTAAATTCCCACGCTTCTTCCTCTTTTTTTTTATTTTTTTATGTTAATATTAAGTGTAATGGCTACACTGATATTAATTGTACATGAGGGGTGAATCTCCAGATAGCTTGGCAGGAGAGAATACTGTATGTGTTTGCACCTGATTTGATGTGAAATGGGATGTATTTTGATGTAAACGTGCTGAAAAAGTAATGCGTTTGTGTCTAGCCGAACTTACTGATGCACCGATCTCGTGGTATGACAGACCGGTTTCCATCAGCTCTCTCCTGCCAAGGAAGTAGGACATCAACACTGAACATGTCCACATCTGGGCTCTTCAGTAGAGGCACCATGCCCACAAGATTTCAACTATGCAAAATCACAAAGGAACACTGGGATAAGAAAAGAGGTAAAATTGGGGGAAAAAAACCTTTACTTGCTCATTTTCATAAGCTGTTTGAACTTAATCCATTTGACAAACACAGAATGAAGTTAGCGTGAGAACACAACGCTCAGCTGGTACTTTTCGAGGTAGACCAGACTGCAAAAACGCCAATAGATTCAAAGTCACTTATTTGTTTTGTATGTTTTAGAGTGACATAAATGTTGAACTGTTGTTTACCAAGGAGTTTAGGCATTACCAGGCAGGGGAATAAATCAATAACAGAGCTTCTTTGCCATCTCCGACAAATCATGAATGCTTTTGAACCTCTCACAGAGCGATGCCACGGGCAAAACATGCTTTATTTGACACATTACATTATCACTGACGGGCAGAATACGTGTCCTTTATGATTCTTGTTTACGGTAATAGAGTTATCGTACTTCAAAATGGCATGGCATCACAAGACAGCTGAGGTTTGATGGTTTTGTTTGATGTTTCTTTGTCATTATTGAAGGAAATTACTTTAATATAAAAATTCAGATTTTTTTTTGTATGTTTCATCAGATTAGTAATAGGATATTTCCAACAATATCAACCCATTTAAGAGCATAAGGTTCTGCAGCTGGCTTACTCATACAGTCCAGGCACTGTCCTTTAATAAATATATATCATGACTACAAAAGGCCATGTCACTCATTCTGGACCCATTGTAAACATGTACTTCTGTTTCTGTGCCATTCATGAAGTTCCCATGGAAACTAAATCTCTTGTAAGCAATGTAAGCAATGTATAACATACTACTGTATCATTCTCTTGGGTGATAGCACACAGTCCTGACAGTCAAACAATGATAGAAAACAAAAAACATAGCAAAATATAATGATTTGAGAATGATTTGATAAGTATACAGTTTGAAAAGTGACTGTCTTCTTTAATTGGAGACATCATCCTTAAATTTAATCCATTCAATTTTTCAATAACAAGTATATATATATATATATATATATATATATATATATATATATAAATGCGTTGGTGGTTCAATGCTTATTTCCACAGGGGACAAAGTAGGAAAAGTTCAGAGAAAAGAATGTGCAATTAAGGGCTTAACAAAGCCTCTCTGGGACCACAGATCAGCATAATTAGCCGCTGTTATTAGAACATGTTTCCCTTTTTGAACTTTGTGGAGAGAAGCGAAACACAGCCAACCTCAAAGTGTGCCTATTTTAAGTTTACAATTGTGACTTCTCACAATTATGACAATTTATCTGCTCTGTTTAAACTGAGTCACCTAGTTTTATGATGATGTGTGTCAGTCTGTGTCATTTACATGGACAAATAAATCCTATTACCCCCAGATATCACTGCAATGTGTGGGAACGATTCTAATATACTGAGATTCAAATATGATGACTAATCGTTTCTATGCCTTGGGTGATGTGGAAGTATACAAACTGCAGGACTTTGCTGAAGTCTCATTGAAGTGTGGAAAAATTGGTGGCTATTCCCAGCACTTCAAAGGCAGCTCCATAGAACCCATGCAACCAATAAGGTCTCCAGTTCAGTAAACGCAATTTGCAGTCTATCAAATGCACTCACTCAAAGCCGTCTAGCTTAGGGAATCCAACCCCCAGCCCCCTCTCCTCTCCTTCGCTCCCTCTTTTCTTCTTGCTTTTATTTTTATTCGATGGTGCCCCCCCCCCCACTCTTGAATGGCGTCCATTAAATAAAACTGTCACCATATCCCATGGTGAATCGTGAAACGTTATTTCCCTGCTAAAAAACAAAAAAACAAAAAGAAAAATGAGTGATGAGTGAAACGCAAGGGAGCGAAGGAATCCAACAGTCTCTTGGGAGAGTAATAAAGCAATCACAACCTGTCAAGAGACAACTAAAAAAAAAAAAAAAACTAGAAAAAAAAAACTAGAAAAAAAAGAGATAAAGAAAGAAAAGAAATACGTAGAAGATATAAATCATTTGGTCTGATGTCGCCTGCTGAAGTGTATGGCAGTCTGAACGGAAAAGGCCCTCTTAAAGTGTGAAACCAATACACAGCAAGGTTGCTAAGACATTATTTAAAAGTCTAGCTCCTATATAAATCATTCATTGGTTTATGTTATTGGTCTCTTGCTGTCAAGTGTATAGTATCTTTATCAACACAATGTGTTATTAATCACAATAACTTTAATAAAGTTATATGAACTCGTTATAAATATTGATCTACATGCTTAAAATTCACAACCAGGTCCAAACTCCAGTAAGTGATTTGTAATGTGCAGAATTCTGACTTGTATAATTTTGCATGCAGAGCTCGCATTGAGTAAATATCAGAATATAAATAGTTTTCCATAAGTGAAACTGTAACAAAATTATTTCTGTTTATGAATGTTTCTGCAAAACCAAAAGAAGATTCTTTATGATTCTTTATCGGAAATCGAAAAGAGTGTGGAAAACTTGATTGTTTTCTTAAGTTTGTGCGAATTCTGTCTCACTGTTAAGTCTGACACAGCACTTAAACACCCTAATGTGAATCAGCCCAAGTGCTCCGAATAACCAATGGTCTATGGAAAGAAGTCTGACATTTCCAATTACTGTCAGCAACCCCCCCCCCCCACCTCCTGATAGCAGCATTTTAAGTGTTGCCCTCCTCTTCTAAAACAAGTGTAGTCCGGTATAATTCAGCCTTGTGCTATCATGAGCATTCTTTTAAGGACTGGTTGGGAAAAAAAAAAAAACGACCTTTAAGATCTTACTGTACATAAAGACACATTTTGAGCATTTGCTTGAGCAGCGCACCACGAATGACATTTAAAATACAGGAATTAGGGTTATTTCGCCGAAGGGAGTTTGTACGGTTGAAGTAGCAGAGGGGTTTCCGTTTTGTAGGTTGAAACCCCCCCCCCCCCCCAACCCCAGAAAAGCTTAGAAGAAAAGAAGGGACCATTACAAGTGGTTTACCTCTATAATTCACTTCAGTCCCAGTCATTACCCTGCTGATGTGTGTGTGTTTTGCTTCTACAGTCCAAGGTGAAAGAAAAAAAAAAATCTTAACAGAAAAGCCTATCAGAGCTGCCCTACCTAAATCATTCTGTTTCTACACCTGTGAGGTCACATCTTAAAGATTGGTAACCACTCTAGGTAGTTCTTGAGGGTCAGTTTCATTTAAAGTCATGATTCAGACGGATACCCCCCACCCCCCAACACACATACACACACACACACACAGACACAACACACACACACACACACACACACACACACTTACCCATCGACATACATACACAAACACACATAGGGACAAGGATCCAGGTCCAGTCAAGGAAGAATGTTCATGGATCTCAGCTTGACTGTGCTCTTTTTCCTGGGCACTGGGAGGCAGACAGAGGGGGTTGCTGAGCCATCGGAAACTCATTATCACCCAAGCTAAATGATGGATCATTTCCAAATGATCCGGCGGCACACCTTAACAATTAACCCAGCTGAGCAATTAAAGAGCCGCAGCCTAGCGAGGAGACTTGATAAATCACTGGGTTTTAACCTTTGGGCTGTCAGACAGATTAGAGTTATTAAACTGTAGCATATTGGACCAATAAAAATCAATGTCCGCAGAGTGCAGAGATCTCGTGATATGGTTTAATGAAAGCAAGGTTGTTTTGAGCATCTGATTATGCTCGCATAAGACAGACAGGATAACAAAATACGGAATGAAAGAGAATCTATAACATAAAAATAGAGCACAAATAATCAACATGCAGAGACGTGGCTCGATGTGGCACTAAAAAAAAGTTAAAAAAAAAGAGAAAACAATATTCTGAGACCAAAAAAGAACATTTGCTGTAGAGATGTACATAGACTCACAGTAACATTTGTGTATGTATTATATATAATGATCACTGGCATCATTTAATACTTATCGAGGAGTAATACATGAATAGTGCATGAAGGGCTGTGTTCGCTTCTCATATTTCTGTTTATTGTTTTCTGTTGTTGCTTGTTTTTTTTGGGGTTTTTTTTTTTAGATGCCCCTCTGTTCATATTTAGCTACAAAGTTAGACACTTTAGGTCAGTGTTTACAAAGTACTCATGTCCATTTGTTGTACATGTACTGCGATAGGCAGCATTTTAGATACAGTATATGCTAATTTTGCCGTTATAACTTGTTTACCTGTTAGTTTCTGAATCACTGACAAACAATTTTCATTGGGGTTCTTTACAGGTAATTATATTCAAGGCAATTAGCGCGTAATCACAATCGGCTAAAATTAACATTTCACACTCATTTCAAATGTCAAGTTGTCACAGAGAATGGTATCCTTTCACACATCACTTAACATGTCAGCACTTAACCAAAGGCAGCTGGAGCTACGCAGCCTCTCTGAATAAAGGAAAGAGTGTACAGCAATATAACGCAATAATTGAGTGGTGGAAGAGATGGTTTTGAAGAGGCTATTCATTTCAGTGGGTTTGCAAACACTGACTAGACCTTACATGCTTATAGGTTAACTTTAAAGCATTCCCATGGTTGATTTACATGCATTTGTCTGTGTTACTACGTGAGGTATGGCATTTTGAGATTATTAGCCATCTGCTGGGTATGATTTTGCGCAGTGTTTACATTGCTGCAATACTGAATTCAGTAACTGCCTCACTTCTGTCATGATTGAAAGGCAGTCTTATATAGCGAAAGTGAAAAATTCATTTGGAATCTTACGTCTTTCTTACCTCCTGACATTTAAAGATACAGTTAGGCTAATTTACGAGTCTCGAATCTTGTTTCCTTATTGCCGATTGTTGCAACTCAGGGCTAATACTTGTAATGGCAAACAAAACCATATCCTAAGCACATTCAAAACACCGGATGATTTAAACAGAATTCCTCTTGGTTATTGTTCTGCATTTGCTTTTCTCTGTGACTTCATTCTACCACAGTTAAGCACCATAAACATTTGGCTACAGAGAGGCAAGGAGAAAAATAACAGGTGTCAAAATTCTGTTCATTAAAACGAATTCTGCACTTCATTATAGTGAGTCTCTCTCTCTCTCTCTCTCTCTCTCTCTCTCTCTTTCTCTCTCTCTCTCTCTCTCTCTCTCTCTCATTTGTTCTGCCTCACTCTGTCTTTTTACCTATCTCTCCTGCTCACCTATCTCTCTGTTTGTTTGTATCTTTCTCTTTCCCTCTCTCTGTCAGGTGGGGCCTGGCGTAACATAAGAATACGATCTGGGATCGGCATAGGGCGGCCAACGCCTGAGTGTGTTGCATTTCTCTCCTGCTTTCAGGAGAATAATGTATCCACCCTTAAACCTTGAGTATTCAGACAAGAGCACAGGCAAGTCTATGGCCATAAAGTTTTTGGCTTGCAGACTGAAAGACTCACTAAGGTAATGTTCAAAGAAAACCACTGCAGCAGAACCTCACACTGGGCAGAGACAACAAATTTTTTCCCCGTGATTTTCAGAGTACTACACAAATTTTGACATATTGTGAAATTCAAACACAAGTGAAATATTTAATTTTTTTTTTTTTTTTTTGCTTGTTCAGAGTTGGATTGTCAGTGATGCATGTTATGGATCCCATCCAAGCCTGAATATTATCTGGAAACTGTTGATAATTCTGGACATTTTTCAAATTATTGGCATTGCATTAGCATAACTGATATAATGCAGATGTTTTTGCAACATGTTTTTGACACTTTCGAATGGCTGTTTATACTGGTGGCTCCTATTCAGCGTGTGTGTGTGTGTGTGTGTGTGTGTGTGTGTGTGTGTGTGTGTGTGTGTGTGCATGTCCATAGACTTGTGATGATACTGATATGCAGGGCCATTATTTTTAATACGTCTTTGATAGTGCACTACCCACGCCGTAGCATGTAAATGCAGGTGAGAAGGGTCCAATATCTGTTCCTGGTAATATCTTCCTGGCATAAGGAACTCGGAGTTTAAAAATGAGCATTCTTCACACATCTCAAAAATGGGTATATCATGTCTCAGTTTTTTTTTTGATGAAAAAAAAGGAGGGGGATAAAATGTAGAACATGGCTTTCTGTTTTTTTCGTCATCATTAAGTCCAACCACATAGAAGACTGCTTCAGCAAAAGTGTCTGTTAGACTGTATCAAATCCCACGATAATCACTGTAAATAAACCTTGAGTTCACCAAGTTTCTACGTTTTAGGTAAACAACAGTGCAAAAGTTCAATTCAATTCAAAATTTCTCTCCTTGCTCCATTTTTAATGAAATACACTAGTCATAATGCAGAATGCCGCTGGAGTCCGGCCCACAAGTTTTCATGCTATACTTACTGGGGGAGTCAGAAATTGAATATGTTCTTGATGAGTTTTAATATTACCCTGGTTAATCTACAGTTGCAGAGGATTTGAAAAACCACGGGTGTCTGAAATAATTGCTGACTATTGTTTTAGGTCAAATATGCTTAATCAATATGAATATATATTTGAGTCAAATTCATATATGCACACTTAGATGCTAAGTGAAGGTGCTAACACGTAGATGGTGCCTCAGAAAGATTTTTTTTTTTAGCATCTGCTGAGCTGAGAAGGGTTGGCAGAGCCCCGGTATAGACCTGTGATTGACTTTTTTCACCAGAAAACTATCTTGAAACGTAGATGACAGATGATGAATCTGCCTTAGCGAAGCTCCGAGGATTAGAACCCCCTGGATTTCCGCCTTCCCAAGAGTCAGGTCAGAATCATTATTCCAGGGCAGGGGAAAGGCTAGGGCCATATCTCCCCGGACAGCGTGTGCCTCGTTGTCCCCAAATCTCTCTCATTTTCCATCAGACATTCTGCTTTCAGCAATGTGAGTTTCTCTTTGCTCCCTGGCCCACCTGCTGAGCATGGCTGACCCTTGTCAGGGTATATCAAAATTATTCTTTATATTTAAACATATTTTATTTCATACCTTTATGGTGGAAATGATGATATTTGCATTTAGACTTGACAGAGAAACTGAAAACTTCAAAACATTAAACTCTCAACTTCAAAACTTTGACAGTAAGCATAGCATCAGCACAGTTTACTCTAAAAACAAACAAACAAAAAAAGTCCTATGTAATAAACAAACAACAAACAAACAAACGAACTTGAAAGAGTCATTGTGTTTTGTCAAACTGTACACCCAGGATTTTTTTTTTTTTAAATATTTAAATTAATATTCAGTAAAAAATGTAAGATAATCAACTTATTAACATTTCACATCCCATAAGCTGGAGGCATGTTATTTTCTCACTTTAAATACAAATGCAAATAAAAGAAAAATCAGTGATTTGCAACTTCTTGACTTTCCAGACTGCTAAAATACAATAAAAAATAAATACTAATGAAGGTAATAATAAAAATGGTCTAGCTTTAAATGTGAGACATAGACTTTAATTAGCTTTTAAGTTAAGTTACTTTTAATATTTTTCATATTGCTTATGCCCATAGAGATTGGAATCTGTTGATATGACAAAATGTGTCAGAGTTAACAGTGCCACTGAGAGATTAGCCTTAAAAATGTCAAATATTAAATATCACTGTTAATGCTCCCATGTGATATCAAGTGGATTTATTGTGAGCTTACATATGAGCTAAATATTCAGGTGTAATGGAGTCATTTTGCAGGTCCACATTCACACTCAGTACCGTAATTATTATTGAGGGCTTTAAAAAAGGAGGAATTGTTAACATCCTCAGATCAAAACACAGAATAATACTGTTGGAACATTTGGAAAGATTCTGTCTGTTCGCTTGACATGTGCTTATGTGAGAGAGTCCCCACATAAATCAACCTGTCATTGATTCAGCACTTTTGCCTTTATCCCATAACCCCAGCAATCGGCTGCTTAGTTGAGGTCACGTGGTGCTTACTGATGCATCAAGAGGGAGCAGAAAGGACAAGTCTACAGGGGACAGAAGCATCCTTTTGTTTACAGTACCATTCATGAGAATGAATGAATTAAATGCTATGGAAGTGGATATTGTTTGAGTAACACAACACATTCAACCTGCAAAACTGTCAACCTTGTAACTTGTTCCATTGTTTCATACAGACAATTATAAGAGATTAAAGTTGTTGTATTACATGAGTGTTGTATTATGCTGAATTCCACTCTTCTATTCCAACCACTTGAAGCCTTTGTTTTCATGTGTATTTGTGTACAATGAGCCCATATCTGCCATATCAAGATTCATATTACTTGCAGTGAAGACACTTCACCAGTCATTCACCAGCCATTAAGAGGATATGTTTTGGTTTTTTTTTCCCCCCCAAGTTACCAAGGTTAGCACCAGCGAGTAGTTAGCTTACGTTATAACTAGGTTCGTGCAGCGGTGGCATTGGCAGAATGTATTTTCGGACGGACCTCTGAAAAAGTGAGCGGGCACGACTTTCCCTCATGGTCCATCACTAGCCTACATTCTTTATAACCTACTGCTGCACTGAATGACAGGTCAGACACCCCGTAACGCAACTGTAGCGTACTCAATAACTAAGCCAGTCCAACCAGTCCAATTTATTCGCTGGAAAGAGGTGATTAGCATAGGGTAAATGGTTGATGGAAACAGGTTTAATTGCATCAGCAAGGGGTTTGTTGCGATTTTATCATGTATTTCTGAAGATGTTGCCTGGTGCTCACCTGTTACTGCGCGTGACAGGCGTGTTGCCAACGGACGGGCCTGATGGGACTAAGCCCGCTCAGAAGATGCACAGGCCCCCCGAGTAAGGATGGAATTATTTAATTTAATACTAAAATTAATAGGTTATTGTTTGTTAAATTGGTTGATAATATAACTAAAATATCATCATAAATGCTCCTGAAATAAAGAAGTCGTGTTCTAATTTTTTATGTGTATAATGCTTCATGGGTTTGACTGACATCTGTATTAGCCAATTAAGAAGTTTGGTTCTGACTTTATAGTTCCAGCAATGTAAACCTTAAACAGGAGATAGCAGCTGGTTTTCCACCCAAGGCATTCGCATATTTTAAGCGCATTCATGAAAATTCGGCTAAGGAAATGCCTGTGCTTGTTTCCATCAACTGTGTTACACGGATTAAAAATGTACACTCTCCTCATCGCGGGAGGAGTTGTTAACAGCTGTGGATTTAAAACTAGTCTAGGGCAACTTCAAAGGAAATACATGATAAAATCGCAACAAACCCCTTGCTGATGCAATTAAACCTGTTTCCATCAACCATTTACCCTATGCTAATCACCTCTTTCCAGCGAATAAATTGGACTGGTTGGACTGGCTTAGTTATTGAGTACGCTACAGTTGCGTTACGGGGTGTCTGACCTGTCATTCAGTGCAGCAGTAGGTTATAAAGAATGTAGGCTAGTGATGGACCATGAGGGAAAGTCGTGCCCGCTCACTTTTTCAGAGGTCCGTCCGAAAATACATTCTGCCAATGCCACCGCTGCACGAACCTAGCTATAACGTAAGCTAACTACTCGCTGGTGCTAACCTTGGTAACTTGGGGGGGAAAAAAAAAAACAAAACATATCCTCTTAATGGCTGGTGAATGACTGGTGAAGTGTCTTCACTGCAAGTAATATGAATCTTGATATGGCAGATATGGGCTCATTGTACACAAATACACATGAAAACAAAGGCTTCAAGTGGTTGGAATAGAAGAGTGGAATTCAGCATAATACAACACTCATGTAATACAACAACTTTAATCTCTTATAATTGTCTGTATGAAATAATGGAACAAGTTACAAGGTTGACAGTTTTGCAGGTTGAATGTGTTGTGTTACTCAAACAATATCCACTTCCATAGCATTTAATTCATTCATTCTCATGAATGGTACTGTAAACAAAAGGATGCTTCTGTCCCCTGTAGACTTGTCCTTTCTGCTCCCTCTTGATGCATCAGTAAGCACCACGTGACCTCAACTAAGCAGCCAATTGCTGGGGTTATGGGATAAAGGCAAAAGTGCTGAATCAATGACAGGTTGATTTATGTGGGGACTCTCTCACATAAGCACATGTCAAGCGAACAGACAGAATCTTTCCAAATGTTCCAACAGTATTATTCTGTGTTTTGATCTGAGGATGTTAACAATTCCTCCTTTTTTTAAAGCCCTCTATAATAATTACGGTACTGAGTGTGAATGTGGACCTGCAAAATGACTCCATTACACCTGCATATTTAGCTCATATGTAAGCTCACAATAAATCCACTTGATATCACATGGGAGCATTAACAGTGATATTTAATATTTGACATTTTTAAGGCTAGTCTCTCAGTGGCACTGTTAACTCTGACACATTTTGTCATATCAACAGACTTCCAATCTCTATGGGCATAAGCAATATGAAAAATATTAAAAGTAACTTAACTTAAAAGCTAATTAAAGTCTATGTCTCACATTTAAAGCTAGACCATTTTTATTATTACCTTCATTAGTATTTATTTTTTATTGTACTTTAGCAGTCTGGAAAGTCAAGAAGTTGCAAATCACTGATTTTTCTTTTATTTGCATTTGTATTTAAAGTGAGAAAATAACATGCCTCCAGCTTATGGGATGTGAAATGTTAATAAGTTGATTATCTTACATTTTTTACTGAATATTAATTAAAAAAAAAAATCCTGGGTGTACAGTTTGACAAAACACAATGAATCTTTCAAGTTCGTTTGTTTGTTTGTTGTTTGTTTATTACATAGGACTTTTTTTGTTTGTTTGTTTTTAGAGTAAGCTGTGCTGATGCTATGCTTACTGTCAAAGTTTTGAAGTTGAGAGTTTAATGTTTTGAAGTTTTCAGTTTCTCTGTCAAGTCTAAATGCAAATATCATCATTTCCACCGTAAAGGTATGAAATAAAATATGTTTAAATATAAAGAATAATTTTGATATACCCTGACAAGGGTCAGCCATGCTCAGCAGGTGGGCCAGGGAGCAAAGAGAAACTCACATTGCTGAAAGCAGAATGTCTGATGGAAAATGAGAGAGATTTGGGGACAACGAGGCACACTCAGAACCAAACTTCTTAATTGGCTAATACAGATGTCAGTCAAACCCATGAAGCATTATACACATAAAAAATTAGAACACGACTTCTTTATTTCAGGAGCATTTATGATGATATTTTAGTTATATTATCAACCAATTTAACAAACAATAACCTATTAATTTTAGTATTAAATTAAATAATTCCATCCTTACTCGGGGGGCCTGTGCATCTTCTGAGCGGGCTTAGTCCCATCAGGCCCGTCCGTTGGCAACACGCCTGTCACGCGCAGTAACAGGTGAGCACCAGGCAACATCTTCAGGTGCTCCTTTGAGAACCAGACCCAAAATGATTATATATTTATATATATGAAAATAATTGTTTATTTTTTCCCCTTTTTTACCCCTCTCTGATAAAACAGAACACGCACTCAAGTCATTGTTTTGTCAAGGCACTAGCAGAGACTCAATGAATAATAAGAGCTGCAAGAGCTGTAACAGATACAGTAAATTACTTGCTCATTCACTCACTCGCACCCTCGGGATGTATGGTTGTGAGTGGATTACAATAGCTAGATGAAAAGAATTCTAGGAAATGGCACTGTCTGCAAATTCAGTTTGCTCAGTTTTCCCAGAGATCCTGATTGGACAGTCATTATGTTTCTACAGGGTGACAACTTCAAATGTCTACGGGGTGAAGACTTCAAAGCAATTTGAATCTGTTAGCATATATTCACTGTCTTTGTGATTTTTAGAAACATTGCCCTAAGGCAGACCTCTGCAAATACACACACACACACACACACACACACACACACACACACACGACAAGAAGGGGTGGGGTGTGACTGAGGGCTTGTGAAGGAACATACACAAATTATTCTTTGGCCTCTTGTTTCCCTGATCACAAACACACACACACACACACACACACATCATGTTGATCGTTTCACAGGCCCCCATCGCACACGCAGACACAGACACAGACACAGACACAGACACAGACACACACACACACACACACACTTTGCTCCAGGGGCTGCACTGACAGAAATCGATTAAAGCTCTGATTGAAATGCAGTCTTCATGATGTGCCGAGCACAGAGCTTATTACTCAAAATACGAGGCGATCGCAGTGACTGAGGGTCGCCATTTGTGTGCTGAGGCTGTAACCTGATCCTCCCGGTTAAGCATTCAATGCACTGACTCTCTGCTAAACATCACCTCTGGGCTTAAGCCGGTGACACGGCTAGGGCAAAAGCTACTAATCATGCCTGGGAGGTCCTCCAATTTCACTCAACGTCACTGTTTACTTCTGTGTTTTCGGAGGTTCACATCAAAAGATATTGTAGATTTCCCATAAATATATAGAGGATTAGGATTTTTTGAATAGCAATATGATACAAAATAGTCACATGACATCAGTTTTTGTTTTCGGGGTTTGTTTCTGAGATATTTAAGTTGGAGAATCAGAACTCTTAGCTCTGATTTGTTAAAACCTTGAACTGTTCTTTTTTTTTTTTTTTTCTGCTGTTTGTGATGTTACAAATACCCTTATTTGCATGACCCATCAGAGTTGTTGACTTGTGATTATAGATAATCTAATTTAGGCTCTATTCTTGTGGCGAAGTATAGGAGATGACTGTCAATCATTCCATTTTCATTAATATTCATACATTTACAGTGACACCTGCTCTACTCCTATATCAAGAAATTTAATATTTAAAAAAAAAACAAACAAACAAAAAAAATAACAGGTCAAGGTCAACCGGTCAAAATAAATAGGTAGGCCTGTTCTATTTTTCGTTTCATAGTTTTTCGGGGAATTGCAGTATAAAATGTTTTATTTCACTGCGCCTTTAAGTAAAGAACTGTCTGAAGGCGTTTGAACACTTAAGAGCAACATCTCCAGACAGTTCTTAATGTCACTGAGAGCCACTTACAAATCTCAGGTTTTCATGACATCTCATCTATTTAAGAAAGGACTCTGTACAATCACACCAATCAATTCCCATTATGTTTTCCACTGGTCTCTGAAGACACACAGATGACAGCTGCCAAGCTCCTCAAAACTACTTACAATGTCATGAAGACCTACACACATGAGAAAAGCAAAAATCAATGAAAAAAAAAATCTGGTCTCTCATAGAGTAGTAAAATTTATGAAATATTGACTATTACAGTGTAAAGCATCTGTGTTGAAGCCCAGCTCATGGTAAAAAGTTATGCTTGGGAGTAAAAATTTGCCATGCTGTGTGTCTGTTTTTTCCCCCCTGCTGTTAGTAACTGTTTTCCCATTCGTATGTACAAGGTTTTTCATCAGGTTTTATTTTAGCGTTGTACTTGGTGCCACCTGAGGGGGAATCATGTATGTTGTTTGTAGATGATTATCCTCACCTGGGTGCCTTTGCCAGGGAGAAACTGATTGGCCACATAAGCACCCCCACATGCCAATCAACACTTGAGAGCACTGCTTTGACCTGAGTGTAAAGCTTTGTGAGGTGGACTGGTTTGGGAAATGATAAGACTTTTTGTTCTTGACAAGTTGTATGGGCTAGCTTGTTGGCCTCGTGTTCCTATTCATCTGGCATTTGCAAGGAAGTTTGAAAAATACTTCATATTTGGTATACTTGTGTATACAAATCATTTTTTTTTTTTTTTTTGGAAATGAGGTCAGCAGTGTACAAGGTAGCGGTGGAAGATTTTTATTTGTCATTTTCCACAGGTGGTGGGTAAGGGTTTTTTTTTTTCCAGTTTTAGATAGTGGGATTTCTGTATTACAGGGATTTTTTTTTTTCCTGTTGTGAGGGCAACTATGTCTCCCATGTTGTTCTGTCTTTTAACTGGGACTGTAAATAGCCGCGATGTTGTGACTTCCACACACCAGGTGATCTCAGCTTATCCTGGATGAAAAGAGATTGCAGTTCCCACCATCAACGTTTCTATTATCTTTCCCTTGTCAGGCTCTCTGTTGTCAAGGAACCAAGGGCAGTGACAATCAATCTGTTCCATCGTCCCAGAGAAAAATTGGCTATTAAAGACAACTGACACACATCACACTCTTACATGCACCCGCATGCATACATCGGACTATTCAAGCTTCGGCTGACACACAATATCCAGGTAAATCCCACCTTTACGAAACCGAATCGCACAATCAGTCATGAAACATTCAAACACGGTTAACTTCTGAACCCAGAAAGAGCAATGGATACTGATACTGATCACTTTGGCAAAGGAATGAAAAGGGTTCACTTTCATTTTGTGAAACTTGTAAGAAATGTTACTTGGCCCCTCTTTCAAGTTAAGTTAAGTCAAGCCCTTTATTTCTCACACATACGCTAGGAACACTGAGTGGCGAAATTCAAAGATTCAAGTGCCTTTTTTAAGGGCGCTTCAGCTATGGATGTTAAAGGAGCGGTGAGGAAAGCACACTCCCCCCTCCCGCACATGTTTTTCTTGCTGGTCCAGGGGACCGAGCCGGCGACCTTTCGGTCACAAGCCCGCTTCCTCTAACCTTTAGGCCACGGCTGCCCCCTGAGTTTGGCGTATGACATTTACTGCTTGTCCCAATAGCTTGTTATACTGTGAGCCACATAAATAAAACTGGTCAACAGAGAAATGACTGAACACCAGAGCTCATATTGAGGAATCGTTTTTTTCAGAGTGTGTGGGCTAATGTAAGCAGAAGGTCACCTGTACAGAGAGAGGAGTTAAACCTCTCCCTAAGCTTTCCCGGATGGCCTCAACAATTTGTCAGCTCCTGCTCTGCCCGCGCCTCGTTCTGAAAGCGCAACTGCGGATACAGCTTGAGATCATTAGGGAGAGTTCAGAGTCCTGGTATGGAGTACACCATTAATCTTCCAGCAGCCCCAGTAAGACAATTCATGTGTGTTATGTGCATGTCTGTGTATATGTGTGTCTGTGTGTGTGTGTGTGCTTGTCTGTGTGCAATCCTTGTTGCTCAGAAGTTGTAGAAACTGGACCAGTATTAGAGCAAGAGAATAACCAAAGGCCGTCACCTTTGAGCCAAAGAGGAACTCTTCACTTTTCATCAACACAGGCTCTCAGAAAGTCTTTCATCATTGTCACCACCTCAGAACTCTCTTCTTACCCCCACACAAACCTTCAACCTACAGTGAGATTACACATCTGGATACAGCAATCGCTAGAGCCATGCAAGGAACATAATCACTTTCAGCTGTTATTTGTAAATCTTGACTAACCAATTTAAGTTCTTCAGTTTTTTTTTAGTTATCATTGCCGTTGGTGAGTTTTCATGGAGAACGTTTAAAGTGGTTCTGTGGGCAAACTCAACTGTGAAGCTTGTGTGTTGTCAAGGACAGGGTACAAAAAACTATAATTTATGAGATCTTGTAGAGTAAGGTTGTAATGTTAATATTTTATAGTCCTATTCCTGATTACGTCTGTGCTCCCATCAGTTGCATATCATGAAATGGAGAAGAACTGGTTTGGCTCTAACCAAGGCTACACGCTCAGCTCTCCAATCTGGTCATGTTTGCTACCGACATATAAACAGTGATTGCTAATGAACACATGCTATATGGGTCTTAGCAGTAATCTGACATAGAAACGATTTCAGCAAGTACCAATATTATCTGTATTTGCCAAAAGAGTTAAGCTGCTTCACACCTTTTTGGTGAGAGTCTCCTCCTCCTCAAAAAAAAAACCATAGATCCATTTCGACAGCTGGGTGAGGAGAGTAGTTTGTTTATGTTATTTTTGAGGGTTTGAGGACAGTAATGTTTGTTAGTCAAGGGGCTTTTTAGTTTCTTCCATATTCAGCCTTATCAGTTACTGGTGACTCTCTCTCTCTCTGAGCTCTCACCAAGACTAATCCATATGTAATTACATCGTGGAGAAAGGAGCGAGAGAGAGAGAGAGAGAGAGAGAGACAGAGAGAGAGAGGAGAGAGAGAGAGAATGGGGGTGTGGGTGGGTAGAGAGAAATTGGGGGGTGGGGGAGTGGGGAGTAATAATGTCCAAGGAGTTGTATTTCTCCACCTCATGGTGAAATGACTCATGATCTCGGATATAGAAATGAAAAGAAAATAAGTAAGCACAGACCCAGAGACTTGACATGGAGAACATATACAGGATTCTTGATTGTAAGTGTAGTGCAAGATTCCTTCAAGTGTCTCCTGTCACTCTTTGCTGCTTGGGTTTCTGCCTGAGTTTGCATTTGCAATTTAAGAAAAAAAAAAAAAAGAAAAAAAAAAAAAAGAAAAAATATACCACAGAGTATAATTAGATGTGTAATTTAATGTGATTTGAAGCAATGCACTGATGAATCTTAATAAACTGTTGTGTTAGTGTTGTGGCCTACTTAATGTTGTTATCCATGTCTAGCTGATGCAGTGCAGTACATCGAGAGAGGCTGTTTTATGCATACTGAATACCCATACAGTGCATAGCCAATAAATAAATACCATCCTCTCTACTCTTTGTAACCAAGACTACATGCACTTTTTATCCCTCCAGATACTCCTTTTCCAGTCCATGCAAATCAGTAACAAGAATATGGAATGAATGCATATTTTATTCATAATTTACCGCAATCAGTTTTCACATTTTATTTCAGCAGCACATAATCTTGTTAAACTCTTGGAACTATCTCCAGGTGTTAGAGCGGTTAAACAGCTGCATTGCTTATGACAGCGCATTATAATACATCTGTTATTACAATATTTATAATAGGTGAGGAGTGAAGTACCTGCTCCCTGTCACCACCTTGTGGTAATGTGTGTAGGTCAGAGTGGTTCACGAATCTTTGAGCTCAAGTCCATGTCAAGTCTTAAGTCTTTGAGCTCAAGTCCGAGGTGAGTCTGAAGTCTCTGTGGGACTAGTCATAGTCAAGTCCCAAGTCTTTGGTCACAAGTTGAATCAAGTTTCAAGTTCCCATAATGGTACAGCCTAATCAACAATATTGTTTAAAGAAATTTCATGTCTTTTTAATGTATCATATATCATAATAAAAATAATCTATCATATTTACTAATAAATGGGAACATATACGCATATGTAGGATGCAAAACCTAGCTCACTGAATATGCACACTTCAGTTTGCACTAGCCTTATTTTGGCTAATGGTAAATGTTATATTCATGACCATGATACTGTTGGAATGGTAAACTTAACTTGAGATTTGCTGTGACTATATTGTACAGTTGTATAGTAGTCGTATAGTGTCTCATAGTAGTCTAATTAACTTTCAGTAGGCTACAACTGATTTTACTACATTATAGTATAGATAACAGATGATTATACCGATGTAACCTCCTGAGCATGGACCAGTAATAAATGAACAAATTGTTAATATCTCACTGTTTCTCTTACTGAATGTTTCAAACATCACCTCAAATGCACAGGATAACTCTAAAAATTGAATGTAGTTAACAAACCATGCCAATATGTACTCTACAGCACCAACACTGGTCTCTTAGATCTGGTTTCTATGTTAATGTTAGCTAACGCTAATGTGACCAGCCCCCCCCAGATTTGTTTTTAAATGTCTAATGAAATCTGTGGTAGTTAAGCCTGTGTCCTTTAATTCTTTCTCACACTCTCTGCCAGTGGCCATCCCTCCATTTCCTCTAGAAGATGTAACATTTGTACAGCCAAATGTAATAATTTACATTGACGAAGGCATTGTGCCAGGTTCAGGTTTGACAGTGCTGCATAGTTTACTTCACACACTCACACAATAAAAAAGTAAGCTCTCGTGAAATTTAAACAAAAGATCATAAAACATTCACTGAAGTCATGTAGGGTCAAGTCACAAGCTGAGTCTGAAATCCATTTACCTGTGACTTAAGTGTGGCTTGAGTCCAAGTCAGATATTTGAGTCCCCATCCGCAATGTAGGGCTGCAATCCCATGCATGATCCAGGAGCAGTTGTAACTGTTAACCAGGCATTAAGCAGACATTCTGTTCTAGCGTTGACTCATTATGCTGCTTCTGCTGTTCATATTTTGTCAACACCAGGATATTGTGACTGAAACAGAATAGGTTCATACGCTGATCCATGTAAACTCAGTGTTGGATATGGTTACCTATGACTACAGAATGCAAGAGGTCATGTTTTCTCTTGAATTCATGATTTCAAACATAGTGAAGTTATAGAATGATGGGGCAGGGAGATCTAAGGGTTGCAGTTGAGCAGTGAATAATAGGTGAGATCCACCAACAGTAATGAGCAACTATTAACCAAGGTTAGAGGCCTTGTTTGAAATGGAGAGATAATTGATTTAAAAAGCAAAAATGTGGCTGTGTTTTGGAGTTGAATGTAATTGTTTCATCAGAAAGGTTACTTAAAAATAATAAAAATCATATCAAGAGGGCATTTTTTTTTTTTGATTTAGATGTTTCAACCAAGGTAAATATTTTTTATCATGTCTCCCATCGTACAGTTCAAAATTCAAAGGACACACCAGGACCACGTCTCCCATGTAACATACAACTATCAAAAGTGATCTTTTGTTTGTAGAATATCTCCCCAATAACAGAAAGCCCATGGAAATCATTACAGATTTACAAGTACTTTGTTATACTTTAAGAAAGTTAAGTGCATCTTTAGAGAAAAACACTTCATCATCCAGAAACTGGCTGTTCACTAAATTATGAGGACTAGCTGTTTGTTGCTACAACAACAACAACGAAAAAATTAGACGGAACCAAAAATATATAGCGGCAAGCTGTAATTGCAACAATGTAAGCTAATGACATGTTTGTTTGTGTCCCTTTCTCTTCTGGTTTTTAAACTACTGTGTGTAAAGTTGGCTTATTGTAATGTAATGATGACTATTTGTGAAATGTACCTATTAACCGAACTTTTCAGCATCCATTAGGCAGGCGGTACTGTACATGGCATGCTTAAGAGTCATGCCTGTGGCTTGAGAATTGTGTATACAAACTATAGTGTAGACAAAATAATGAGCATAATAATAATAAACAAGTTTGCTCTTGGAAAATGGACTTTTGATTCGCTCTATTGGGAAACAAGGGAAACAGGATATAGATTCATGTTATCTGGCTGATTTTATCCATTCTCACTGGGTTGAAAGATACGTATGGAAATGAATATATAGAGAAAATACTGGAATATTGGCTCGTTGGTGCAGACTAGAAACTTGCATTGATAGCTTACCTTTCCAAATACCTGTTGTTATTTCTTTGAGGATCACTTCAGTGCAATCACCAGCTTTGCACAGACAAGAACAACAGCCCATGTCGTTAACTCGAAGATGAAGTTGTAGTACGAACTTAGTTTAAGGGGAATAGTACTTTTTCCCCCTAATAAATTAAGAAAAACATAAACAACCAAGGTAACAGCATAACTACTTTAATAAAGAGAGTTCTGTCTGCATTGTGTCCACTTTTTTACCCATTGCAGAAACACAGACTCCGCATGGTACTTTGCTTTTTAACACATATCAAGCATGCCAGAGCTAATCCCAAATATCATAAAACCAGGCAGTAGGAGATAATCCTCTTATGCTGAAATAGAAATGCATGGGGGTGAATTTTATTAGCCAATTGTTACAGGGTCTATTGTCTGACAGAACAGTCTTGGCTAACGCTTTCTATTAGTTTGGCTGCACACATCAGGCAAGAGTGAATAAATAAACTCAGAAAGAGCACAGTTAGAAATGCAAGAGGAAAATGTGGATGCATTAATACATTACAGAAGCTCAGGACTCCTGCTGTGTGGGTGATCTACGCAATTGTAATTCTAGGAGGATGGTAAGCATGGAAGCCTGTATAGATAGACTAGATGTGGCCTGGCACAGTCAGATTGATGAATTGGTTTTTTAATTGAATCCATCAGCATGGGGGATGAGGACAGCCTTACTAAGCCTTTCATCAGAGTGGGATGATGGTTGAAATCTCAGTTTTTTGGGTTTTTCTTTTTTTTTTTTTGCAGGTTTTCAACAGAAGGGACACCATTATGGGACATAATAAACCAAGCTGTTTTCTTGTTCTCCTGCAGTACATGGCCAGGGATGTGGCCCCTAGCCACAGTTTTTAAGTGGGAAAACCTCTCTGACTCTCATCCACAAAGCCAAATGCTACAGATGGTATTGTGAAAGGGGGGGAAAATACCGGTGCTCCTCCTAGCTTGGTCAATTCCATAAAGTAGAGGGTTGTTGTTCTTTCTCTGCCTCAGCAGACTATTACATTTTACCTGCCATCTGGGCTAACTGAGAGCTACATGATGGACAAATGGTCTTTTATTCTGGGTCAGATTACTCAAATAGAACGGGTTGTACATTCAGAGTTAGTTGTAAAGTCCAGGAAAGAATATTTCTTAAGCGCTCAAATTGGCATTTTTGAAATGGACTGCGGTGGATTTGATTGGTCGGCGCAGTGTGATTGGCAGTTAGAACTTCCTGAAGGCATTTCAGTAAGTGTTTGCCAAGCCGTGTTATCTTGCTGCAGCTCACAGTGCGAAAAGGCAAGAGAATGACTGAGAGTCATGCAATCAGGCAAAAACAGATTTCATGGCTGAATTTAAAAGAGAATGAGATAAGCATTGCTGCTTTTTTTGTTACCCGTTATCCATCTTTTAAATGCTTACTGTATGAACAAAATAAATTTAGGATGTATTTTTGACGGTACTCATTTCCCATGTGTCCATATGCTTCTTATGCACTCTTCAAAAAGCCATAGTACTATGCATTTCAAATGAAAGTAGAATGATTTAGAGCCAGTGCATAGACTTTTTCATCATCACTTAAAAACATATGTATCTAACAGATGTTTCAAATCTAATCTGAAATCCAATCAGAAGACAAATTAGTTGCAAAATATGGTTTAAGTGTCTTCTGATTTAGCATGAAACTGGGTACAGTCTAAGCCTTTGATCTGAAGAGAAAAATAGAGAGCAAATCAGGGGAAATATATGGAAAAGTGTTGGTTTAATATTTGTCACACTACATACTGAATGGCCTATTTTGCAGGTCAAAACAGTGCAGTCACAACCTCACTCTGTAAAACTGCACACACAAGAGATGTGTGCACAGTCAAGGAATTAGTTCCTCAATTTTATTTATTCATTCTACTCAAAGAGGCAATTTAACGCATGGCTTAATCCATCTTTGCAATGTCGCTGCCACTCTGTCTTACATGAGTGGAAGGCGGAGATGGGGGTGGGAGGCAGGGTTAAAACGAAGAGATAAATATCCTCAGCTAAATATGACACACTTCAAAGTGGAAGAGGCCCTTCCAGACCACCAATCACAATCTCCGGTCCGGTCTCCTCTTGGCTACCATTGGCTATTTCAATTAAGCATGACCTTACAGTGCTGGTGTTGTTTGGGTAATTACAAATATCCATTTAATGGCATAAAAACATTCCCACAAACCAGGCGGTTGACGCATTCCCAAGGCGTTGAGATTTTGGCAAAATGTCTGGTTTTGGTTACAAGAAAGCGTGACCTTCTGAACATGGGAAATGATAATCAAGCTTAATATTAGGTTGCATTATTTGACAGATGTGGTGTCAATATGAAAGCGATAAAGTCCATGTTGGTTATCTTGGAGGAGAATGACTGTAGGACACATTGACATCGATTGGTCTGCAGTCAGCCCTGTTATTAATGGTGCCGCTGGCTGTGGAGCCTGACTGACATAAGCATGCTCTTTAGTCGCTGTTTGGCCTTTAGTTACAGCAGGGTGACTGGCCGCTCTTGCGTCAATCTAGATCCTATTTAAGAGTGTTTATAGCCTAATGGCTACAGATGGGTCTGTCGTCCTTCCCCTGCAACGAGAGCACAGCCAAAGGTGAAGAGATGCCGCTGACCGCAGATCATAAACAATCATAGGAGCAGCCAAGCGCTTGATAGCAGAGAGAATGAGCACTTTATACCAGCCCTTGAGTGTCCTCACCACAACACGCACACACACACGCACACACACACACACACACACACACACACACATACACAGGTTATCTCCCTGTGGACTAAAGGGACCAGGTTGTTTTGTAAAAGTTTTGTCAGAGCACTGTCCCATTAACGATAAATAAACTGTGTGTGCAATTCCCCGCGGTTTCTTGGGACTTTTTGGCAACTAAACACAAGATCAAAGCACTATTTCAGTGCTGAGGTGACCCAATTATGCGGAGAGAGAGAGACACACACACACACACACACACACACACACACACACACACACACGCACAGACACAGAATGAGAGAGAGAGCGAGAGAGAGAGAGAGAGAGAGAGAGAGAGAGAGGAAGGGGGCGGGGGGATGAGAGCACATTACCATGGCTGATGTCAGATGACAACACAGTTTTTGCACATTAAGACGGGGGTCTTTGTACTTTTGCCTCATTATTTTTCCTGTTTTTTCTTCTTCCCCAGACTTATTCAAAAGAACTGTGTTTGGTAATCATTAGCCAATGCTTGAGAGTTCATGCTTAATTATAAAAGCCAATTAGGATGCTATGGATATTGACGGAGAGGGAAAAAATAAAACAGATTTTCTTTAATCCTGCAGAATTTTGTAAAACTTTTGTAATGATCACAAATCATTGGTGAATAATAACAGAAACAGTTTTGGTAATCTATATGTTAACCATAAAGTTATTGTAGATGAAGGTGCTTTAGTTGCTGTTTGTCCCTGAATTTGGACTGAAAATTAGCCCGCAAAACATTTTCTTCTCTAACTTGGAAATCAAAGAGAAAAGTAGATCACTAAACTCATGATCTACTTGCGACAGTTTCCAAAGAAACAGTCTCTAATCTACAGAACTTTTGTTGCTGAGATAAAATAATTATAAGCAAGACAGAATGACAGACTCAAACTTAAATCCAATACCTACTGGTGGGGTTGGGGGGTGGTCATGCCTTCTTCATTAACTCCTCTGAGGAGTTGTCCTCCATGTCCTGTCCCTTCTTCATCATCATATCCAACAAACACACACACACACACACACACACACACACACAATCAGATAAAGAGGCAAAGTCTGAATTATACAGTCAAATCAGAACCTTGAGGAAACGTCTTTCCTTGGAACAATAGAGATGATGGACATTCGGAGCTGATCGAAAGAAACAATCCTTTTGCTTTCCACCACAAGCTTTAACTCAATGGAAAAAAAGCCATCCATTTCTCAGTGGACAGGGAGGAGTAGAAGTGCGAACCTTTATCGAACCATTGCACATTCTCCACCCGTATTCAATGAAGTCTGCAAAGCAATGAGAGCAAGGAGAGCGTGTCAAGGCAGGATTAGGCACTGAGACAGACTGACTTATTGAGAAACATACAAACAGAGCCTTCAGACTGATTAATGATTTATTGAGTGTCTTCTCGGGCTTGTGGCCTTTGAGTGTCCCGTTTGTTATTTTGAGTGTATGTGTGTCTATCACTCGATCTCATAATGCCCGCAAGAACAAATCCGTCCCCTCTGGACTGGACTCCACCCCCACCTCACCCCCCCGGTCTGACACAAAGGTACATCATGTACTTCTGTAATACAGGACTCTAACCTCAAGATCTCATTAGTAAAAAGGATTTTAACTGATATGCATGCTGGCACAGTTTCAGTGAAGTTCTGTGAGCATACTGACTTAGCTTCACTGTGCTAACGTACATCTTCAGTACACCAGTATACCTGCTGTGCACTCATTTGCGCTGAGGATGTACTGTTTAGAAGTTCACAGTTGGTGGCAATATTTTGAAATGGGGAAATGTCAAAGGAAAAGAAAAAGAAAAACAATGCACTGTAAGTGTCTTACAGTTGCATACATCATACTTTTCACTTTCCAGTCTTTATTTATTTTATTTGCTTGTCTATTTGTCTCACCACTCTATTGCTGTTCTTCTGATGCTGTGCATATGTTTAGTTTATTGGCTTTGTCCACTGCTCTGATAATAATCCATAATATATGACAGCGCACCTCTTGAAAAGTGATACAGTGCACATTATTTTTTGTGCGGAACATTTTTGCGAGGAAAACTCCTTAATCTAAGAAATGAGATAACCGTGTATACAGAACGCAAAGAAGAATGGCTGCATGGTTCCTCACATCCCAGGACAGCTAGCTTTGGGGGAAACAGATAAAAAATTAATTAAATGAGGGAACTCGTGGAGATGTTTGTGAGACACTGCTTTAGAGCAACTGTAATGGAGCAAAAAAATAAGGCAGGAGAGTAGACACCACAGCAGTACGACATTGTTTATTATACATTGCCAGTGTGACTCAAACTTATGTTTGCATTCCATGAATGGATTAAATAAAATAAAAAAATAATAGATTTTTTTTCCCCGAATATGATGATTGTACATGTGACAGCTCTTGTGGGGTTGAATTGTTCTGCCAGGGGAGATGTTGTTTATCAGACACAACACAACGCAACACACACACACATACACACACACACACACACACACACACACACACACACACACACACACACACACGGTACCTCTTTATGAGAAACATTTTAAATGCAGAAAGGTTAGAGTGTTTTGTGAAATTCCATAAAAAAACCATGTATATGCCATTAGAACAAAATAGTGAAGATGAAGGAAAAGGGGGAAAAAAAAAAAGCGACAAACTCTGTAATGGACCACAGCTCTCGACATCCAGTCCTCTCATATATTTAAAAAAAGAAAAAGAAAGAAAGAAAGAAAAACCCTCTCAAAATGTATTCATATGGAGCACAACGGGAGTGCCAAGCAAACTGTAGAAAAACAGCCAAATGGGAGCATCACAGCTGAGAGCAATCTAGAAATAATAAGAGCAGAAAAACAAAGCCGGTCATCAGACTGCGTATCGATCCACTTACACGCCAAGGTCCAACGGTTCATGCTTAATGTTCTCTCAATCCTACAGTACAGCCAAAAATGAGAGAAACAAGTCCTGTCTGTAGCGGCGTCTGAATTCTGCTTTAGATTTCAACGATCGGTTTGTTATGTCCAGAGTCACAAGTTCAGCAGAACAGGGAGTTGACAATATGAACAGCTGTGGACATAGCGTCACAGGTGGTGCAGTCAGTATTTGAAAAAAAAAAGAAAGGAAAAAACAAACAAACAAAAAAAAGTGAAGAAATACGCCAAATTAAACGGATTTTTTTCATATTTTTTCTACAGAGCAAAACCCTCTGTGTCCTTCCTCAAACCAGTTATTACCCTCTGTTGTGCTGATAACCGTGTCTCACTTGTCAGTGCCGCAGAGCAACACAGAAGAAGGATGTGCAGATTTCTAAAAAAAAAAAAAAATGAGCGAGCGAAATGTTACACTTACTTGACAAAGCAGAGCATTAAAGGATGGAAGTCCAATCTGTCCTTAGTTTCCTAAAATAGACTCATTATTTCTAGCACACTAATCTGACTACCAGAGGCCAAATCAGAAAAAGTATGGGCTGCCCCCTCTGAGACTTTTCAAAATGTTCTCCCTCATACAGACCTGCTGTCATAGTCTCAGGCTAGGGAGTAGTTGCCTTGTGAGAATGTCTGTTAGAAACAAAAACAAAATAAAGTAAAATGACACAAAAATGACACAAAATAAAATGACTGCATCGTCATGAGGTGACTCCTAATCAGTGACAACACCTAACTCAGCGGCTGTTGTGAATGGCATCCACAAGATGAGCACTTAACACAGGAAAGCATCGTGAAATGGATGCAGGCCATGAGCAGGTTCAGCGGCGCCAGTTATTTTGTTCAAACTCAAAAGCTGATTTGAAATGTCAGCGTTTTATCTCGCGTATTTCAGAGAAAAGGGGCGGGCATCGCGCCTTTATCTTGAAAGAATGGGTACGGAGAGGTCTCTAAGCAATGGTGCTGGATGGAGGGACTCTGTTTGCTGAGAAGTTAAAAGGGCTGTGGAGTCACATGCTTTAGGCTGCATACAGTGAGCTTCCCTTTCAGGCTCTGACTACTGCCCGTGGACGTTAGTAATGAATCGGGTCCAAATCCAGCACTCCCCCCACGGTGGAGAAAAAATGAACCTGGCCTTATTTTTCTTACATGATCTGTATGATCTTTATAGACTGCCTGTGACGTTCAGAATTGAGTTTTTTTTTTTTTTTTTTTTTTTTTTTTAATACGTGTACAAATAAAGCTTTGAATGGAGAACACATCCATATACATTACTGACCAGTTCATAGATCGTCGACAAATGGTTAATGAATACTTGATGAGTCTAAAGAAGTTTGTTCAGTCTTTGACAAACATAAGCAGCTACTAAGCAACTGTCAGGAGTCTATTTTTAGTTACTGATGCCACCTTAGGAATCTGAACACAAGCAAAGGCAATTTAATAATTGCTTTTCATAAGTTCACCCTAAAGCTAAATAAAGAGCTTTAAATAAATAAATTCTGCCAGCAAGTGAAACCTTATGGTAGAGATCCTTCAAGTATCACCCCGTTTTCATGCCTTCAAATATATTCTAAGCATTCTGAGCAAGTTCCCTCACCATGGGAACGGTGGAATGCTTCAATAATCCTGTCAGTGCTAGAGAAGATGGTGAAGGGCTCTACTTGAGTGGCAGTTAGACTTGACAGTGTCAGTGTTGGCAGGCAATGCCGATTCTTAGACAGCAGGTGTGTGAGTGACGGGGCGTGTGTGTGTGTGTAGAATTTGGTGCTAGTGACAGTGGTGACACGCATTCAAGACACACTCCAGGCAAGACCGGTGCACGACAAACCTATTTCAAGCTCCATCACCACTGCCATGTAACCTGCTAGGTGCCTTGCTGGAGATTTCTAGAATCCTTCAGCTATAAGAAAATATGGATCTCTTCATTCTACCACTTAATTAGCCATACATTTAACTCAATATCCTGACCAGAACTGCAAAAAAAAAAAAAAGTACCATTTAATCTTTATTTGTTTAGGCCACTCACGAGTGAGATTCGGTGCTGAATCTTTAAATAGAGAGGGTCTGTTGGATTTGCTGCTAAGCTAATTCACAGGGATTTAAATCACCTAAATATAACCATCCACAATTCTGCCTGAGGCATAAAATAAGCATATTTTAAATGACCTGAGAGAATATTGTCAGTTTATTCCACTCGGGTGCAAAAGCAATCAAATATCTGGAGCCACTACATCCACATGCAATCCCCCCCCCCCCTCCCCCCAATATAAAATGGATTACTTTTCAAAATAGCAGCATTTTTATAAAATTCATCCACAAAAAAGTAAATAAAGAGAGATATGAGGCATCAGTCAATGTCTGATACTTTGCTCCCTCTTGTCTCAGCTTGTATAATTATGCACTGATGAAATACCAATCTATAACTTGTTCCCTCCTCAGCGCTTTGGAGAGAGAGAGAGAGAGAGTTGGACACACATTTAAAATGCCACTGGCAGAATTCATTTATCACATTTTAATGGAGCAAACACCTTGTGAAAAGCACATGAGTAACGAGCCTCCCCCCTCACATCAGCGTGACCGTTATTGAGATGTGTCGCTGCGGTAACAGCAGTTCGCTGCATTGAAACTTGCTTGTGTGTGGCTTTGAAAAATATTCCACCTCATTTTTTCAGCCGTAATTTTCCCCTAATATTGGTATACATAATATTTCTTCAGTGATGAAAAAGGTTTTGCATGCCACTGTGAACAGAGACAAGCTATTGTGGAAAGAAATTATTATGTGCTGGTATGGACTACCAAAATGGAATTTATTACTTTAAAAGCCCACACATTTATATGACATAGTAATGTACATGAAACTTTTTGTTGATTTAGACGTTTATGACTTCTATGCGCAAAAGTCCTGTAATAAGCATGCCATCTTCAAAAATTATAATTTGGAAATTTTATTTCATTTATTTTAGGCACATTTTCACACAACCCCCATAGTAGTATACCACTAGAGCTTACCTCATTGTTCATGTCAATCATTTCTGCAGCCCACCTCCATTTCACCAGTGGCCCTCCTACCTGCTACCACAATTTCTACTCCCCGAAACAAAAGGTGTCATTGTGCACAAATCATCCCTACTACCACTGCATCACTTAGACTAGACTTCATGATGCATTAAATGTGATGATTTTCTTTATTGGGTGTCCTATTAAGACTTGATTGTGACCGTGAGATTGCAGATGGGTACCTGGTAGGGATAGTTAAATTCTGAAAATTCTGAATCCTCGATTCCTGTTACGCCTCAAACGAGACATCTTTCCAAACGAGAAATGCCCAATTGGACTTTATCTGGGTGTCGCCTCAAAGTAAAGGTGAACTTCCCTGGCTGATCTGATCAGAGATGTATGCAGTTCTTGTAACTGCTTTGCCACCGTTCATTTTGGGAATGCTGAGTGGGAGCATGGGAGGGGAAAGGGATTTCAACAAAATTTGCATATCAAAAACAACTGCAAAAAATAAGTGGGTCATAATACCCCACAAGCCGACAGCTACATGACGCATCCGAGACATCTATGTCAGTTAAATGATAATAGCACATTGGAACCAAGCCAAGGTGAGAAATGCTTTAAGAATCTCTAACACTCGTATTTACAAAGTCAAGGATTTTGCATTTTGGACAAATCTAAAAAAAAAAAAACTCTGTCAAATATACAAAATACATGTTCTTAACTTCACCTTCTGAAGCCAGCAAACACCTGAACAGTACCTTATTATAGTAAATGTTTCTTAGAGCTTCTGCTCCATGAAAAGGACCCCTCATTAGTTCCCATTTAGGTACATTAGTTTTAATGAAAAACAGAGGGAACAAATAGGAACAAAGGCATATGTTGTGGCTCTCATAATCATTAAGCTCCTAATATACCCTCTACAGGTGTCAGCAATTACCTCATTAAATAGTCCATTGCCTGGGCACACCTTAATGAACTTGGAGCACCGTTAGGGCACATTCAACTTGTTGGGGACTCACTATACGGTGTTCACAGCAAGATTCTTTCTCTAATCAAATTTCCAAGCACACACTAAACTGTCATACATAATAAAAAATGACCTGTTAACTCCACAACAGTTGTAACCAATGGGAGTAGTATTGCTCTGCTTGCTCTTATATGGTGTGATTACTCCGGAGGCAAAGGTTCGGTGGCACACTCATAAAAATAGTGAGTCATTTTTTTTCAGATCGGGTCCTAAATCCTAGCCTATTGTGTTAAAATCAGTTTGGTTGTGCTCTGATATGTCATAGCCAACCAGGTTATAACAATGTATTTAAGCTGAAAAAAAAAAAAATCTGAATACGAATCTTCCAAGCAAATGATTGAGTGGAGATAGATGGTGGACTGGCTGAATAGAGCTGGTCCCATTTGGCTGAGTACAGGTACAATGGTCTGATTGACAGGCTTAACTACTCAGACACAGATGACACAAGTGTGTTACTAGCCTTGTCCATTCTATTTCAAACTGTTTTCGTAATACATTTAATTCTGTCAACCATCTGACTTTGTTGTGTTGCAGGGTGTTTTTCTTTGGTATGGTTTAAACCCACTTGACCCTAAAGAGGAGCCGTGAATGCACAGCTATTCTGAGTGATCACCTTCTTTCTACCATGAGGCATTTCCATCCTGATGGGATTGGTTTCTTGGAAGATGACAATGCCACCATCCTTGAGGCACAAATGGTCATACAATGGTTTGATAACCATGAAAACTGTATGCTTTGGCCGTCACAATCACCAAATCTTAACTCAGCTGAATGCTTATTGGAGTTTTTACAGAACTGCCAGAGGGGAGGTTTTCTAACAACACCAAAACAACATCAGTCAGTGCAATTTCTCAGGGAAGAATGGTGTCACAAACTCCCAGTAGAGTTCTGGATAGTTCTAATATGAATACCAAGGCTCTCTACCATTGTTCTGGCAGCCCATAGTGATATGACAGTTTCTGTCCATGTTTCCTTTATTTCCTGTGCTATCTGAAATAGCACAAGAATGTCTACTGCTTTAAAAGGGACATTCACCCTTATAGGCACTGGGTTGAGACTGTTCTTATGCATTTTCCTTTTATCTTCAAGGTATGATGTACATCTGATTCACTCATTCAGCCTAGAAACTTAAACTGATACGCATTGAATTTCTAGACTAAAACTAAAACGATTTTGGTATATACTGAAATAACATATTAGAGAGATCAGGAGTTTAACTGTCAGAGGGTAGATGTTAAACTGGGCTCACAAGGTTAGAACGAAATATGAAACTCCCTTTTAATTGCTTTAATTAAAGTTCTTAAAACAGAATAAATATTTGAATATTTTATTAGTACACTTATATACCTGTAGTTTCTTCATGCAGGTTTTTTTTTTTTTTTTGCGTTTCTGCCATATTGTTTCAACTCTTCTTATATGAGTAATGTCAGCTTGTCTACTTGCATGACGATAAGAACTTGCATCATATCTCTGTCCTGTACTCTTTATTACTGTTATTTATTTATTCATTTATTTATTTTTGATGCAGTAAACACTTTGATCCTCTGACAGTGTGTAAAAGGTGCTGTGCAAATACACAGTTATTAGTACGTGCTCTTTTCAGGCCCGGTGGTGCTAGACCAAAAGTCTGAATGTTTGAACTGCTTGTATATTGATAAAGGCCTCAACAGGAAATCTCTAAGATTTAAAACAACAACTTGTCTGTCCTTCCACCAATCCCCCTTTAGTGCTGTGTTTTCATTTCAGAAGTAAACCATTAGGCCTTTGCGGTAGCGGGCTATGTAAATAGTGAAAGTTTAAGCGCATCCCTCGCATTTCAACCTCAACAATTTTAAAATCCACATCATTATGGGGAGGCTTTACACCCATCCATGATGACTTCAGATAACAGGGTATACAGGGGATTTTTTTTCCTACCTTTTTTCGACCAATTTTGTCACGTCCAGTTCTCTTGTATTTCTATTCCATGTGGTTTGCGCAACTCCTGCACGAGATGGGAAGGGTGCAAACTGCCACATCTCATCTGACATATTATCATCACTTGCCTCTTTTTTTCCAGATTGTTGAGGGCTATTCTGGGAAGCCAAAATGTGCGTGTAAGTTCACATTACGCTCCAAAGATCCTTCCACCATTCATTTAGCTCCCTGACCACCCAGTGGGAATTGCTTTTGCGATGGTAGGGAGATGATTTCCTACCGACCTCCAACCTGCGATTGCTGTCAGTTGTGTCTATGTGGGCGCCTGGCCGAGCCAAAAACACAGACCTAGTTCTCTGCTATGGTGGGCTAGCGTATTTTACCTGCTGCACCGCCTGAGTGTCTGGACACATCGGCAACAATGCAGATGTCAAACATGTCCTTGAGGTCTCTACATCACACTGTAATCAAAACAGCAAAATGTGCAAGACCATTAAGATTATTTTGATGCTATTGACTGTTTTCCAATTACTGTGGGCTAGCAAGCATGGCCTCGATGACAGTCATAATTCTTGTTCAATAATGTGATATTCAAAGCAGTAAGAACATAGAACTGACTTCTGTAAACACTGGAATAAAGCCACTTGTGAACAATGTCCTTCTAATGTCCTTTAAATAGGCAGGACAGGAAAAAAAAATCAAGGTATTGCATTTCAAATAACATATTATATAATTGTGGTTGGATGCATGTCATGGTAATATTGGGCTTTCAGTGATCTCTTTGAACTGTTCTTTTCCTGGGGCAGAATGATTGTACACCATATATCTTGAATAGAACCCCCCCCCCCCCAAGAATATGGTGCACAAATTTTATTTTATTTTGGGTTTTCTGAAATCAACACAGGGTTAAAATTATACATACAGGGTCAAACGTATACATACACCCACTTAGATTATTAATTCAGTGGTGCTGAAAGTTCCAAAATGTCTTACCAAGGCCTCTTAACTTCCTGTTAATGATCATGACTGACTACAGTTGGTGGCTTCTCTGTGCCAACATGAAAAGGGTTTGTTTGACAGCACTCATTGGACTGACCAACAGACGTTTGAAAAGCCCAAGGAGCTCAGCGCAGAAAGAGGATCGTAGATTTACACAAATCAGGAATGTCTCTTGGAGCCATTTCTATACAACTGCAGATTCCAAGATCATCAGTTCAAAAAATTGTACATATGTACAAGTTTTTGGGAGGTGTAGCCACTTTGCCAACGTCTGGCAGAAGACCCAAACTGTCACCCTCAGCTCAGAGGAAATTGGTTCGGGTGGTCAGGAACAACCCACCAAGGCACAGGCCTGCCATGAACTGGAAACTGCTGGAACATCAGTGTCACTGTCTACAGTCAAGCCAGTTTTACATTGCCATGGACTGAGGCTGCCGTCCGAGAAAGTAGCCCCTGTTCCAAAATTGACACCTTCAAGCTCGACTAAAGTTTGCAGCTGACCAAATGGACGAAGAAAAAACCTTCTGGAGGAAGGTTTTATGGTCAGATGAGACACAAGTTGAGTTGTTTGGCCACAATGACCAGAGGTATGTTCAGAGGAGTAGAGGTGAGGCATTCAACCCCAAGAACACTGTACCGACTGTTAAGCATGGTGATGGTAGCATCATGATCTGGGGCTGTTTTGCTGCCAGTGGTTACCTGTACATTGCAAAAAGTGCCCCAGAAAAAAAGAACAGTTCAAGGAAATCATTGAAAGCCCAATGTTGCCTCGGCAAGAATATATTACACCTAGAATATATTTAGGACTTGATCGCTGTCCCTGCTGCTAATGCGTATTGTCTGCAGTTTTATTTATGCCATACAGAGATTGAACTGATTTTACACCTTGGGCAGACAGTTTTTACTTGCTAGCCACACTCATAGCATTCTTTCCTCAATCACAGATATGCAAAGAAAACATAAATTTAAACTGTCATCACTTTCACAGTCCTTTTTTAATCCCGTCAGTTTGTTTTGACCATGGTCAATACCATTGGCCTTGCCACTGTAACCTTCTCTGGAAGTGTACTGATCCATATTTCTGATGCAGCTGAACCCAGTATAGAGTAGATACACAGCATTGGGGAGACAGGTTTGTATGAATGTAGCGTCTCTTAGAAAAGGTGAAATGACATTGTAGCATCCATTTCATTGTTGGAATGTCACAACTTGAATTTGAAAACGTTTCAGCCCTGACACTTAGAATGTGCCTTCACCAATCCAGTATTATTTGATTGCAGCCGCATTTGACTGAAGCCTGATTTCTTTGGTTTTGTTATCAGGCATGTTGCAGGTGCACACTGTAACTGTGTGTGTGTGTGTGTGTGTGTGTGTACATGCGCCCATGTATACTGCTGTATGTGATATTTGATTTTGCTGTCGTCTTTCATGTTCATGACATTGCTTGCCTTGCTTGTCTTGACAGCATAACGCCTCCTGTCTTTCATTTTTCTTTTGACTTACGGAAAGTCAAGACTAAACTAAAAAACAAACAAACAAAACACAAAAAAAAAAATCCATCTTTAACAACAAAAAAAAACAAAAACAAACAAACAAAAACAAAAAATGTGCCCAAAAATTAATTAAAATAAAATAAAAATAAAAATTGATTAAAACCCAAATTAATGTTAACAATGAATCAATGCTATTCCACCCTGGTTGTCCTTCAACCACTTGTGGGTTGCCTAGGCTTGATTGCTAACCTAGACTAAAGAGAAAGAAAGAAAAATTTAATTCACTGAACCTAACTGGCCCTTTCTGAAAACTGTATCCTAAGGGCTGAAGTTAAACACAACTGCTTCCTCTCATCACGTCCTTAAATTGCTTAAGTAGCCCATAATATGTTGGAATGGACTAAAGGCAGTGACATTTAATAAAGGGATCATTTGTCCTCTAATGTTGCGGAAGAATAGCCTTTTTAAATACCACGGAAGTGAACTGGAGAGCTAGTATAGGCATGCCAGGGATCATCCATCTTTTCGATGAAAATAAATAAAAACGGATTTGCAGCTGTCTTTGGTACACCGAAAGTAATCCTCTCTTCAAACTGTCATCTTTTCTCAACATTGTCTGCACAAAGGGTATGCATCTGTACAGTGAGCTGTCAGTCACTCTGAAATCTACTATCGTTTCCATTCATAATAAAAATGCACAGAAATGTGTGATTGAAACCTTCAATCACAATCATGCTATGTGATTGAAACCTTCAAAATTAAAGAGGAACACCTCTATAAATCTGTTTCCAGCAGTGAACATGTCCCATTTCAGATCTAAAAGGTCCTCCATTGATTCTGTCAGATGACCATAAACTGCAGAAACATGAACATGCTCTGATTGACCACTAACATGGGAAATATGTGTTGACACCAATTGCAAGTGTTGATGACAGCACAGATATTTTGATAAAAATGTTCACCCAGACTTTTTGAAGTGCCGGGTGTTGGAAAACCAAAAAGCCGCAAGAGAGTAATGGAGAAATTAGGAGAAGTGAAGATAAGAGTGCTAAAAAAGAAAAATAAACTAGCAAAATAGTCAGCACTGGATTGTTCAGATTGCTTTAACGAACGCGTTAATTACCTACAATCACAGTTTCAGATCAGCAGCTGTGATAGAGCCTTCCCCAGTAAAATATTTGGGAACATTCTTTATGCAGGACAAAAGTGCAGCTAGCAGTGTAATTAAACAAACCGAGTAAATAACAATACGAACAGGACAACAGTCTGGTTTTTTTTTTTTCGTTTTTTTCCTTTGCTTTTCTTTTTTTTCTTCTTTTTTTTCTTTTCTGTACCTCAGTAAGCTTTTTTTGCACTGTATCCTGCATGAAATCAATGAATTTAATTTAAATTTAATTACTGTCTCACACATGCAACGTGGAAACAAACAGGACATCAAAACGGCTGTTTGATAGGGATGGCTTTTTGGATTTCAAACACGCCTAACAATATTGCGTAAGCGTATTAAAATCCCTTAATTGAGCCTGACTTTGTTATGATTGCAAACTGATTAGATATAATTTGGTGAGGGTCTTGTTTTGTTTGCTGGTTTCCTTTAATTAAAAGCTCTCTTTCCCTTTTTTTTTTTTTTTTCCAGGGAGAGGATTATTGTACTCTAGATTGTTTGATAAGTGATTTGTTGGAGAGCCCCTCCTCACACACGTACGCACAAACACAAGCCCCCCCCCCCCCCCCCTCCGCCCCACCCAGACAATTAGCTGTCTGACAAGACATTTCCAAAAATGTGCTGAAGTTATTTGGTACCCCCTCCTGATCCCTCCACCTCCTCATTAGCAGAATTCTACAAAGAAAAATCAGCTACAGCTATACTCACACTAATTATGCCTTGCCGTTTTTGTCAGTTGTTCAAGCAGTGGAAACTAACTTAGGGCTGTACTCAGTCAAAAGCTCTCTCTCTCTCTTTTAAACCTCGACTGGAACGAGTTTGGGTTCTTCAGCGTAAATGTGCCAGCAGAATATTTTTCGCTCCCATAGCAAGAGACATTAATTGATTGGAATGTAGTCATTTTCATTTGGCATAAATTGACTTCAGTGTTTACACAAATCATTTGCTTGCCTAGTGCCACTGCTGTTTGTTAATTATTGACTTAATATGGGACGTTTGTATTTGCTTTTTTTTTTTTTTTTTCGCTTTTTTTTTTTTTTCTTTTCTGGTGACATGGCCTCTTTTCCTTTGATGCATTCCAACCAATCAAAGTAACTGTTCGTGCAAAATCGGAATCCCTAAATAGCTCATCACTGAAGCCATTAAACAGAAAATGCTCATCTGGAATTAGCGACGTTTTGTTTGAATGCTCCAAGAACATATTCCAATTTGAGATTCTTTTTTTTTTTCCCCTGCAGACACATTGGATTTTATTGTAACGTTAACCATTTCATCCACATGACTATTATCTGCTTTAAACATTATCTTCCTTCAAAATGGAACTTTGTCATTGACGGTTGTCCCATTTCTACAAACAGCTAATTCTCAGCCTCAGGATTTAGCCGCGCTCTGATTTTCTCACAGTGTGTCCAGCTACGCACACAGAATAGCAAATGTGTTAAAGCCTGTGGCAGGGCGGTTAGGGTTCTTGTCCTTGTGTCTCACAGATCACACTGTAGCCCTGCCTACTTGGGTTAGTTTATCACTGAAGAGGCTTTAGCTGTGTACTGCCATTTATCATCCCTGCCTGGTCAGTGAGCACACAGGCAGCAAAGACCTTGGCGGTGTATGAACTTTCCTGTCATTTGTTCTCTCTAACTGTTTAATATTAGTGGCCTGCTCTCCATTCCGCTAGGAAACAAAATAAATACGTTGGATAGTGATGTTCCTGCAAGTTGTATTGCAAGCATCTTTTGAAAATTCAAGTTAAATTAGAGTGTTTTGAAAAATTGAGCTAAATTAGCGTGTAATGTATTTATTCTCTCGACACTGGATGTATGTGCATCACTGTAAGTGGCTTAAACTGCAATACAGTTTTTGTCTTTTTATATGCTTATGCTAAACACAAAAAGTAGACATATTTTAGGGTCCTCTACTTAAAAATATCCATAATAATATTGCAGTTAAAGTAACCAATCAGATTCCTCCTTACATAAATGTTTATCAGAATCTCTATATTTCCCTATTCTCAAATCCCACACTTCATCACAGGCATAATTAGTCTTTATGAAACAGTTACATCAAGAAAGTGTGCAGAATCTAATAAGGATTGTCTAACCACTGGGACCCAATTTATCTTCACGCCAGCAGAACACAGACATTACGAATCGCATTACAAAAGCAGACGGTGGCAGTGAACAATTTTATCCCTCATTTCCCTAGCCGTTTACTTGAAGAGACAAATTGAACAGAAAGAATTAAATCATTGCTCACAGCATATGTATATCCTATTCTGTATGGCTTGTATATGGTATTGTTAAGCAAACTATATGTATACACACACACAAACATACATATACATATATACATACACACACACACACACACACACACACACACACACACATATATATATATATGTATAGTATATTTGTATTTATGCTTATGTGCCTCTTATATATTTTCAGGCTTTGTGAGAGTTTGCTAGAATTTCCACCCAAGGTGAAGACGGATGCGTTTGCAATGCAAGGCCTCTAGTTGATTTATTTGCCGATTCCCTCTTTGCTCTCCGATTCATCGCCTTTGTCTTTGTCTTTGTCTTCGCTCCACGGTACACAAAACCAAGGCATTGTAAGCCAGGCGGGCGATGTGATTGGGTGATATTTTTCTGCTACAGTCCTACTGGGCTTGTACAGCGCTTGTCTAGATAACCACAACATACTCTCCCCAGTGTGAGTGGAGATACTAAGAGTCCGTGTAGTGGCACATCGAATGTTGTCTTATCTTGTTTTTATCCCCGTGTGTGTGCGTGTTGTTTGTGTGTGATGCGTAGAGTGTCAGACAAATGTAGCTCTTGCCTTACAGTTTCCTAATCTGAAATATCAGGGAAGATACAAATACAGTAAACTGAGAGTTAATTTACATTTGGTTCATTAACTTCTACCTACGAAGCAAATGCTGCGTAAATGATACAAAAGTGGCATCTTTGTTGTTGGTAGACAATCAGCTTCTGCTGAATCCATACAGACCATGCTCAAAACAACACCATCTATATAATTATAAGGTCATGATTTTTATGAATATGAGGCCTTGATTAAAAGAAACAGATAGCCTTGGCGCGTGAAGGAAAACTTGCACAAAAATCTGGTACAGGATCAGTGGCAGCGTCTGCCGTTCCTCTTAAAAAAATTGTAGTTCTTTAAAAAAAAAAAAAAAATCTAAATGTTCTAACTGTATTGCTCAAAATATATGTCTTGGGGGTAAAAAACTATTTAATCCAAGTTAAAAAAAGGTGATGCTTTGTCTTATGCTATGTAAATGTGTCCTTCAACTTAGTAAGAACATGAGAACTCAATGTACATAATACGTCAAAGTCAAAAGAAGTCAGGAGAAACTCAGGATTACGTTGAAATCTTTGAGCCCAGATGACTCACTAGTATTTGCATAAACTATCATTGGCCTGTGCTGATTTATTCTTTTTTTTTTTAAAGCGGCATTCGAGTGTTTTTAAAGACAGAATTTCTTGAAAAGACTACTCCAGGATCCACATGGAGGCTATGATAATATCTGGTCAGAGTGATGAACCCTAATTAGCTGCAGTGTGCTCAGTATTTGCAGGGAACATTGTGGTCATGCATGTAAATACACTGATCCCCCCCCCCCCCCCCCCCCCCCTCTCTGTTTTCCTTGGTACATATTAGTGGAGTACATTGTGTTCAGCATGTTAGGTCTCTAAATGATCACTAAACAATTAAGCTTTGCAGGAGCTCTCATTTTTCACAACACAGCTGCCATTCTTCAATATGAAATACCACAGAAACCGAGGGGGCCATTTTTAAAGAGATACACCAGCTTAAAATATCAAACCTGTTCGTCGACAAGAATTATAGTACTGATCCAAACATTAAAACTATGCCATAGATCTTTTACACGGACAACTTAGTGATATATTTGCCCATTCTTATGATCTATTCTAGTATACAGCTGAGCACTTAATGTAAGAAATCAGTGTGGTACCTGGCACTTTTGACAGTGTTTGGATCTGTGAACATGGACATGGTGAAATAAAATGATGATAAGTCATTTTGTAAATTGCAGGAAAGTCAGAGAGCAGAATTTATGTGTGTTTGTAATATCATGTATCTTTGTGCTGTTGAGAAACTATGCTGGGAGGGAGGTGTGGGTGGAGTTAGTTGAACCTTGCACTGAAATCTGTTGTGAATAGAATATGCAGCCAGATAAGACAAAATTAAAAAAGGAACCAACAGTAAAAACAATCAGGCACAAAGCCTCTACATTCTGCAATCAGCAATAAAATACATCTCTACTGAGGAGGATGCAATAAAAGCCAGACCCACAGAAAATATCGCCCTTATAAAAGAGAGAGTAAGTGGAGGGAATACTCACAACCTGGCACAGAAATGCAAACCTAAACAAGTCTCGTTGGCTCCCTGCCATGGTTATGTGTACAACCCCCAATGACAAAGTGAAAAATCAGGCTTTCCAATAATGCTATGCTTAATACGAATAGTTCATAACCTTTATTTGTTAATGTTGTTGTGTTGTGACATGTTGTTGTGTTTTCACTGATGTTCTCTTTAGAGACAAGAATACTGACCCACAGTACCATACTCTAGAAACAGTGGCTGATTAATATTATAAGTTATAAGTATTTTTAACAGAATTCTGTTATTCATCTTATTTATTTATTTTTTCTTGAGAACCTTGGCAATGAGTTCTCAATGCTGGTGCGTGCATTATTTAATTCCAGGTTGTAATCAGACAAGCTATTCCACTCAGACACTCTTGACTATTTCAAATGCAATATCACATACCATTATGTAGAACCAGGAAAACTTCAAGGAGAGGCTTTTCTTTTGTTCATGAAACTGAACATACGGCAGTTAATTAACGAATCAATTGGACAGGTGGACAGAGCTTTCAAAGGCACTGACTAAGTTAGTGCCATGAGGCTGCACGGACCTTGTGTTTACACAGAAAGGTTAACGCCGTTCTTTTTGGGAAACTTTTTCAAACAGAACTTGGACCTCATGTCTGGCACCAGGCCAGACTCAAGTGTATCACATACAATACATTGGCAGTTTTGAGAAGATGTCTGAGCTCGTTTCTGAAGTGTCTTTTAACAACAAAGCTTAACTTTTGGTTTATAGACCTTCATCAGAGGATTCACACCAAAGACCACATCTATGGTCTTTTCTTTTGTGATGTAGTACTCTGACCATGATCATAGAGTCACAGACATTTAGAAAGATTCTATTAATCCATGAAAAATTTCCCACTGCTCAACATGGTCTTGCGAATGAACCACGGAGCCCAGACAACGATCACTTCTTGATGACCCGATAGGCCGGTAGAAGATGACTCTCTGATGTTCACCTCACCTGCCCTTGAATATCATGTTTCCCCAGCTTTCCTCTGGGCTACGCATTGCCTCAAATGACATCATCAGCCATCAACGTGGCTACCCTCTCTCTGTGTCTTAGAGCCATGATCTCTGAGTCTATGGCCAGAGCAACTGAAAAATTGCATTTAATCAAATATAATCTACAATACAGATGACATAAATGTCCCTAAAGATTAATGATAGTAAATGATGTTAATGGATAATGTGAGTGGTGGACTTATACAGTAGACCATTGAACATCAACTTTCTGTTTGAGGGACACTTTGTTATGATGACATTTACCAGACTTGTATTGTGTTGGCTCATTTTTTTTTAGGGATGTCTGTCTGCCAAGAGAATAGTAGTTTGGGCTCAAAACTGATGAAAGGTCAATGTTTGGTTCTCTCAAATTCAAGGATCGGTGCACATATTCTCTCCTTTTATGGAGTGGCTGTTGACGGTTTATGGGGAACATGGTTCCATGTATATTAACACAGATCTGTCTCTCATCCACAATTGATAATTCCATGAGCCTTATGTTAGCTCGTCGTGTATCTTCACACTAACAGTGTAATCAAAATCAAAACTGGCATTAGCAAATATGTTTCTGAACAACATGGTAAACCACTTCAGCCACTGTCATTCACTGATCCAGCCTCTGTTCAAATACACACCAGCAACTCTTCACTAAGACCAGAGAGATATTTAAAAAAAAAAAAAAAAGATTTCTGCTAGCTTTTGCTAAACTTGGTTTATTATAAACGGATGCTCTATGTCTAAAACAACTAAAACAACCTTAACCAGTACTTCAATTCCGTCTCAACAGCCAAAATTTCACCCCACAAGATGCCAATTTGTAGATTATTGGCTTCGGCAGAAATATTTTTTCTGACAGTGAATTAAATCAGTTTCCTCATCCTGATTCGAGAGGAGCAGAAATCCTTTTGTCTACTTTGTTTCTTTTTTCTTTTTTTTTTTTTAACCGCAGATGGACAATTCTTTTAAAGCCTTGGATAGTAGAACAGCAGAAGGACAAACGGGTGTGGGTGACAGGATGGCTCGGAGGAGGATGAAGACATGGCAAAAGAGCACTTTTGTGGACAGATGGAGCTTTTAGAGCAAACTGGATCAGATGGTCCCGTCAACATGACTCACTTGGCCACGGAAGGCAATAAAAAAAAAATGAGAAGAGAAACCTGAATGTCCAAGAACCACTGACCGTGCAACTTGAAAAAGAATGGATCAAACAGACAACAAACTGACCAGGTGTTATGTTTATAAACCTGCTCTCACGTCTCAAAGTGTTGTAGAAGAAGTACAACATTTGCCTGACAGCCTAGAACTAAGACAGATTGTTTTTTTTCTTTTCTTTTTTTTGTTTTGGAGAGTGTTGATCTTACAGCAAATAACTTGGACAGTTGTGTCCCTCTTGGTTCCTTTAAATCTAATCTGAATTAGACTCAAAGGAGAAAGGAGATCACATATAATAGGCTGTAAACAGTGTTTTTACTATGCTATATTTTATTCTAAGGAGTCTGTTTGACCCCAAAACTTCTCCTGCAAATATCTAGATTAAACCAACTGTAGTAACAGAGCCTTGCCGTCAGTCTAAGAGTGGAATATTGACAGCCCTGTGGATAAGCTGCTTAGCTCGGCGATAGACTTGAATGCAAAGGTGAATGCTGGCAATGGATTCCCAGCGGGCAGCCTGGAAACACATTTGGCTGTTTGTAAACCACGACTCGAGTTCATAACATCTGCTACACTGTGTGTTGCTCGACCATATAGAAGAGGAAGATCGTACATCACAGAGTATTTTGCCAGAGGTTAACCCTCCCCTTTCTGACATGGATGGTGTTAAGCAGATGCGAATTTTACTCTCATTGTTTTCTTCCTTAGCCTACACACTCTGTAGGCTAAGGGGTTTTATCCATAAACAACATCAACACAACGGACCAACAGTGCAGTTAAACAATTGGTTCATCGATTTATCATACCACTTTGATCTGTTTATTGGCAAATCTAGCTAGGTGCATATGAGGATTATTGTAATTTGATGTCAGCCTGAAAGCCTGGGAGAGAGGTTGTACTAGATGGCTTAATATTCTACACAATGCCTGTAAAGGAAAAGATGGCACCAATGTGTCAGACCTATAGTCAAGGGTATGTAGAACGTGTAAAAAAGACTATAAGAACAATTAAATACAAATGACCACTCAGCTAGCTCTCTCACGGAGATATAAGGAACTAGATGACCGTGATTATTTTAAAAGGGAGGGAGTCAATTCCCACAGTAACACCCTGTATGCCAATCAAGACTGATCTAATTTCTGCAGCCTTATACGCGTGGCCTAAATTGCTAGGTTAGCAGACTTGCGGAATGCGTGCGTCTCAAGCTGATTAGTTATGAGCTACGTGCAGTGGTGTCGCAGCGGTAATATCCGAGAGCCCTTGCAGTGGAGCGGTAGTCCCATTTAATCTGCCATCTCCAATCAAGTCAACATAACGTTCATGCACATCCTTTAATAGAGACAATCATAGAGTGACTCTACAACAAATGCATCGAAGCTAAAAAGCTCTATTTATCCAAGAACAAGAACGCATAATTCAATCTCACTCATGTATTGTCCACTAACGGATACGGGCTGGGAAGCCGCCCCAGTAATTAGATAATAGAATTGCTCTGAAGTAAATATATATACAATTAGCTTTAGTGGCAGTCACAGGTGTCTCATATGGAGGTGTGTAATCAGATTCATTTCAGCTCATGTAACAGTTTATTCAGAATTGTTTTTGGATTGCGATTGTGGAAAAATAGAGGGCTTTCCTAATTTTGTTTATTAAGCTGTCCAAACACGCACATGTGTGCAGTCATCAAAGGGAATATTTGACACAGAGCATGTAAGTGAGTATAAAAAGACTAATAAGTGCAAAATGCTTGATGGATGATGTCAGGCTGATGATTCCCAATGGCAACTCCTGCCTCTGTCTGTGTTATGAACCAAAGATGTCACAACCTGATGTGTATGCAAGGTTTTTTTTTATTATTATTTGGGTTCTCTGACACAATTTACGTACCACAAGAGCTGTGATGCAGACGTGCCTTTCTATGATAGTTCCGTAGTGTGTCCGGACAGCCAGAATTATGAGAATGGGAAACATGGTAAATAGAAGAAAAACGCATCTCTATTAAAATAGTCTAAATACACAAATTCTTGACGTGCTTAAAAAATAGGAAATAGATCCTAAGTTTTTGCTGGTTTTTTTTTGTGCTGTCTGAGTAAAGCCAGCAATATGTATAGGTTATTTGAAATCTTTTCCTTGTTGGGTTCAGTTGATATTTCACTGTCATTCTTGTCCCCCAGCTTTGTTTCTCCACCAGATGCTATAGAGGCACTTCCCCTCAGTCTTTGACAGTAATCCAGCCATGAAGTGCCAGCCGTACTTGCCTGGAGTTTGTCCAGATCTGTCAGGTCTGCAACGTCTCTATCGCCCTGGGTCTGTCACTGTGCTCTCACAACACTGTTCGCAAATCTCCCCGTTGCTCACCCTCCACAGTTTCTCCCAGAATGTCAGAGCTAAAACAGCAATCAGCTTATCATCCCTCTATGTTGGCAAAGGATGGAAACTTGCCAAATGCTTCTATGCACTGACTCACCATCTGCATCTAAAGTGAATCCCAGGACAACTGCGAAGCTCATATATAACGAATAAATAACGAGTTTCGTGCGGTTGGACAACATGACAAATCACAAAATGTGTACTTGTCAGATAGATAGCTAATTTGTGTAAATATGTTTTATGTTTATGTTCTGTTTAACTCAAACAACTGCCTTTCCTCAGAGTTTGAGTTCAATCCAGTCACCGGCAGATGGATGCAAATCGATAAAGTAATTCTCGTCGGACTCCTCATAATTAACAGCCGACTGGTTGGGCCTCTAAGAGCTACTGCATATGGGCAGCTGCTGTTGGCAAATGACATGATGTAAATTCAGAGGACTTTGTTGTAACAAGACTGTCGCAACATATTTATTCTGTCTCTCTCTCTTCTTCTTTGCCTTTTGCTGCCCTCTTACTTTCAATAGGATGTTATCCTAAGCACCATATTAAAAGTGATTTCTTAATAAATAAAAAAAAGAACTCGACCCACTCCTCATAGAAAATAACTGTGTTTTTAACTGACGGATCATTTTGGCATACTACTCAATCTCCCACCAACATGGTCAGTTCCTTTTGGGTAATTGGTGGTGAGTTTGACCTTGTGCTGATCCCAGAACAGCACTGCAGGCTAATTGTCTTATCTTGGATGGGAAAGCATATGCATGTAGTTTGAGTCCAGACAGTTGTCTTAGAGTTCATTAAAAGGCACTGGGTCTCTCACCTCCCCAGGGCGTGTGTGTGTATGCATTCATAGCTAGACTATGTAGATCTTTCCTTGCCCCTTGCCCTACTTAAGTATTGGTATACTATACTATAAATATGGTATACTGTATATAAAAGACTGCTTGGTCAGGTCCTCTTTATCCTCAGATACCAGATATATAAATGACCAGTTATGTATAAGATATAGTGTATATATAATTGGTATAGTATATATAAAAGACTGCTCGGTCAGGCCCTCTTCATCCTCAGATACCATGACCTTCTTCATACACGTACAAGAACATAATATTGTAGTTTACATGTTGTTTTGCTAATCCCAAAAGTGTTCTTGTATTTTTGTTCTAGTGACTGTCAGTCTAGATCGTTGGTAATTGTTTCATTTTTCCATATAACAGCAGAAACTCATCTGAACCTTTGTGTCAGGGTAAATAAGTGACACAGCCTAAAGCAAATATAAATAACATCTATCCCACCTGGAATCTTGTTTTTATCTTCTCTGGGAAAAAAAAACAAAAAAAGTGAATACGTAACCTTAGCAAGCCTTCTTGGTGTCCTGCGTCGCTACCTGTGGTTGCTTTGTAGGACAAGTAAAGGAAGGAAAAGAGAAAGTCTGTCTTTTAAAGCCGCCGATCTGCTGCTAGGGGCTCTAGACGCGGAAAGAAACGACTGATCCACAACAAACAGAGTCAGTCTGCATTTGTTTTCCTCTCAGCGTTGCTCAGCGGGAGTTTGATTGACAGCAGGCGTACAGATCAGCCTTGCTCTTACTAACAGTGTCTTGACTTCTGCGGTGACTCACTGCTGGCAGGGGAACACCAAAAAAAAAAAAAAAAAGTAAGCAAGCCAGAGCGATGGACCAACAAGCTAAATAAATAAATACTGTCTGTGGGATACCCAAAACCTAGGTAAAACATGTTTGGTGTTTCATCTGTAAGGTCAAGGACACTCATCGCGCATCCACAGAGAGAGGGAGAAAGAGAGAGAGAGAGAGAGAGAGAGAGAGAGAGTAAAACTTAAATTAAGGAACACACTATTAAGCAATAACGAGTGTCAAACACACACACACAAACACACACACACACACATACCTAGCTACATATCCAGATCAATGTTTTGATAAGGGATAAGGTATATTTGTGAATATAGTTTAAAAACGCACACACTAGAGTCTTGAGTCTAATAGAAAACGAATGAAATCCCTCTTATCCTTGATGCGACATGGATTGAAGCTCAAATTGGAGCCTGAAATAATCTCCATAAAATTTAATTTATATGAGATAGAGGCTATGCCCTCAATAATCAGGCTCTCTCAAGCACATTTGTCGAAAGTAAACAATATCCCCCAGTTTTAATCAAGAGCACTCTGGAGCTGATAGAACCTTATTGATGCCTTCATATTGTTAGAGGCGCAATTAAACGAGTGATAAAAAAAAACTTTTTTTTCTCCCCTTTCTCATCAGTGCCATCAAAATGAAATCTTACACTTCACCCACGTTCACAAACAATCCTGTGCCCTTCCATAAAACAACGTATGGGCAGTGTGTATTTAGGGCCTGTTTTAAAGAGCTCCCTTTTTACGATTATTGCTTCGGAGAGGGATGATCGCTGCTTTCACACAGACCTTACTGTCAAAGATAACACAGTGATGCCCGTTGTGAAGGTGTCAGGGGCACGGAGAGGTACCGCTGTGCATTCAGTTCATACACTCGGTAGCAATGGCCCATGACTGGTATCAAGAAAGAGGAAGAGAGAGAGAGAGAGAGGGAGAGAGGGAGACAGAGAGAGAGAGAGAGAGAGTGCATCATGTAGCCCTTAAGATTTCAGAGAAAGAGGTCCGGGGAGGCTTTATGTATGGAGCTCTTACTCGTTTCCAACACAGTGAAGGGGCTCATGGGAGGCAGTGCTACCTACAGACAGGCACTTACCTCCCTTGCACAGCAATGCAATTACAGAACCAACACCATACACACAGAATACAAATAGGAGTGTGGTGAGGCCACTATGAGGGAACGAATGGAAAGACTTAGGAGCAAGAAGAATGGAAAGCGGTATGCTTGAGGAGGAGGAGAAACGGCACACTTGTCTTATCAGCTAAGCCTTAGGCAAACAGCATATCTCTGCTCTGGTAAACATTCACCATCTCATTAAACTGAAGCAAGTTCTTCGCCATACAAACAGTAAATATGCCATGGCAGTTATGTTTCGGTCAGGGACCCTCAACACGAGTCAGATCAGATTAACTCCCATGCTTATGTAATTTGTCCTCTAGATCATACAATTTTCATGTCATGGAACATGGCTATTAATGAGTCCTACACGTGTAAAGCTGTTCCAATGTGAAATTTATAACCACACATTCAACGTATATAGGACACACGCGTACAGATACATTTGCCATCTAATTAAGGCCCATGAGACAGTATCATTTGTACCCATTTCAAACACATTTAACTGTCAACATTCAGCACTCTCACAGGTTTATTCAGGCACTGACAATTTTCAGGGCAAAATGCAGCGCGGCAGAAAATACTAATTGATTTAATTAAATTTGCTTCAAATTCGAGCAGCATAGCTTAGATTGCCATTAAGTGTTGTAATGAACTGTATGCCCGTGTTCTGTTGAAAGCATATGTGTTTTTCAAACCCACCGTTATAAAATTATTAAAAAAAAAAAAAAAAAAGATCGGGAAGGATCCCCTCTGTCCTTCTGTACATTTGCATTTGCATATTTGACCCAAAAGTAAGGATGGCAAATAAAAAAGAACATGACTATATTCTCTTTTCTTTGATTTATCGGTCATTTTTTAAAATTTATTTTTTTATTTATTTATTGTGATCTGGAGACATAATTGATAAAAAAAATCAACACTGACGACCTAAACCTTCTCCATTACGGTTTATTGCTAAACACAGCGATGATGGTGGTCTTTAATCAAGACAATTAGAGGCTGGCGGTAGATATTTAGGACAGCCGTTTTTTCACATATTTCCACGTGTGGTAAAAGAATACAAAACGTAAGGAATGGAAACAGACACAATAGAGCCTCGGAATTCTTTTAGATGATGCCCACATGCAGGGTTCCATGTGAATATTTTATCACTTCATCCTCCAACGTCTTGATTTGATGCCTTGTCAAAGTCCCTTATAGGGATTTGAAAGCAATCGTGCTTGAAGATGCTCTAACCCCTCATGATTTGACGTCAGGCTGTGATCAAAACAAGACTTCTCTTCCGTTCAACAATGACACTCAGCATTTTAAGTTGGTTCTTAATCTTGTCTGCATATTTCTCCCGGTGCCTCGACATGGGCGAAAAAATAAAAAATAAAGAAATAAAAATCTGCATGGGTACAAAATGTTCAACACGGCTAATCTTAAAGGATAGAGAATGTACTTTAAGTGTAAAGATTTAGATGACAGACCCAGGATCAGTACAGATGTGCTTTTTAAAGGTACAGCTCCCACATTTCATCCCTGCACCGCAACCACAACTTTAAATTAAAACATCCTCTTATCATCCTCACACACACATACACACACACACGCACACACACACACACACGCACACACACACACACACACACACACACACCACATAGAAACATTTTGATTACTTTTTTTTTTTTTTGTGAAGGTTATGAAAGCTGAAGGTTATAAAATATGGAATATGGATATTACATTCTATGCATTCGCAGCGGAGTGTTTGCATTTCAGGATAGCCTAACAAGCATTAGTGACGTTCAGCACATGTACGCATCTGTTTATCTCTCCACTGGTTCCGTGTGTTACAAGCAATGCAAATTGATCCACGCATTGAAGACAAAAAATGCATACATATTTATGTGTATGCTTGTGTCTCAGCATGACTGGAATTGTTTTGATGCTAAACAGAGATGTAAATTGAAAACATTCCCAACCTTAAATTATGGAAATTCACGACAGTTATTCTCAACTGCAAGTTTTTCTGGTCTTAAGATTCTAATTTTTTTTTTTCCCCATCACAGTTCATGATTTTATACACGGCAAAGATTAATAAACTGACCAGAGTATATGAAACGGAATACAAACGATGATTTGTAACAAACGAGTTAAATATATATATATATATATATATATATATATATATATATATATATATATATATGGAGAGACTGCTAAATCTAAAGAAGAAGCAACTTGCAAATATCACCTTGCGTGTTGACAGGACAAGAATACAACAAAACTCTATGGTAATATACAACAGCACTTGACTAGCTCAGCATGTCACTTTTCTTATACCGTTTTCTGCAGCAAAACATAAGATTCTCCTTGAGCGGCGTTTGATGCCCATACATGCGAATGACAGGCTCGTGTCAGATGATGACGGCCTCGGTTGAAAAGCCTGACGCAGCACGAAAAATTCTCTCTGTATACCACGTTGTATGGTTCCTCCAGGCTGTTAGCCATCCAGCCGTTACAGATGCGTTAGTTCATTGAGCGAGATGCGAGTCTGCGGGCAATGCAACGCTATAAGGAATCAATGCCAGAAGACATTATTCACAAGGTTAAGGCCAACGGAATGAATCACTCAATGACAGACTGCATCTCACTCTTAAAACTCGGCAACTGTTTTATTTTCCAGTTGTTACTTCTCAAACACAAGTCGAGAAAAATATACGTAGATCTGGAGACAGTAAGAAGTCTTAACGTAAATACAAGTCCGCATATACTCTGTACCTGTAGTTATTCTGTGGGAGAGACTGGTGTATGTCAAGCAAAGGCTTGACAAGGAAAACAAAGCAGTTTTGATCCTGGTTGGAGAAATGTCTTGAGTAGAAGACTGACAGACTTTGCAGGTATGTTACTGCTTAGCCTCCTGCAATGTTTCCATTCTTCTCCATATGATGAATTGTGAGCATTGCACTGTGTAGCTAAAACCATGGTAGCGAAAACCATTTAGTCCAAACCACCGCAATCATCATTATCACGCAGCGTAATGGCGCCCAAAACTTCCACATAATGAACGATTTCTCATGTACACATTTTCTGCGTAATTAAGTTTGAACAATGCTGTCTTGAACCTTTACGGACACAAAAACATATAATCCCTGTATAGTAGGATTGCTGGAAGAAGACGGATCAATTGTACAGCTGTTGGAGGAAAACCTCCTTTCTTCAAGGAAAAAAGAAAAAAGAGCTATGCGTGAACCGATTTTTCAGACATAAATATCACCCTTCTCACCAGTCTGTAGTCTAATTACTATGTTTACAGATGTTTCAACTGTGGTGAGACACGAGCAGAGCCAGAACAAGGCAAGAGAGGAAGAAATGTATCAGGAGTAATTATCAAAAATCAAAGCAGAGAATCTAATTTAAATGATGTATGTATGTATTTATTTTCAAAAACAAAATCATTTTAATTTGCATTTAATATCATAAAATACACACATAATTAATCAATGAAATCTCTGATGTCCCACTTGAAAATATTCAATATTCAGTATATCAGAATGTCCCGGCTATCTCTTCCTAGGATGGATAAAGAGATGGGTACATATGGAAAAGTATGTAAGAAAAAATAAAAAATCCTTGATATTTCACGATGACTCACTCTGAATGTCTCTATTTTGAGTTTTTGAAGCACTTTAATGTTATCATGGAAAAAAAAAACATACTCTTCTTCTGTTGTGATTATTGTAAATGGCAAGGCTGTGATTATTTAGGAGGTGAGCTTAGGGATGGTAAAATATCCCTTAAAAGCTGTTGAGTAACTTTCAACTTTCAGCGTGAGCTTGCGACAGTCTCAAAAAGACGCGGGTTTTCTCTGTAGCCCACTCTGCACGGCAGAGAAGGTCACGATGGCCTGAAATATGTTTCCAGTTTTCTTTTGTTCTGCGTTGGTTTCGTCTGATGATGAATTTAATAGCGGCAAAAGTGGAACAACAACAACTACAACATGAACAAAAAGAGCATAGATATGTCCACCTGTGACCTTCCACCGAACAAACGTGGAGCTCCTATTCCAAACCAATTTCCCTTTTCATAAGGCAAACTACTTCTGTAAAATTATTATTTATGCAGAAAACGTGAAACTTGAACAGTCACAAGCTTAACGGTAAGGGGCATAAAAGAGGGAGCAGGTGAATGTTCAACTCAAACGGCCCAGCCATGAAATATGCAAACAATAAGAATCAGTCCTGTCTAATAATGAAACTGACTAACGATGACAAACACATTAGCATGATTCACTGTCTGTCAGTTTTTTGTTTTTTTTTTTGTAGCAAAATGACAATAAAAAGTTGTAAACATTTAGTGAAGCTCGACTGGAATTATCAGAAACGTAATTTTAAGGATCATTGACCTCAAAGCAGACAAGCAGTTTCACCTCAGCCTTGAGCAAATGCCGTTTTCCTTTCAACCCTGAATGATGGGAGAATTGTGTTCTTATCATTCCATTAATTTGATGTACAATCAAACGAGCTCATCTGTTTGCTTTGATAGGTGAAATAAATCTTATCGTCGCTCGGCATAGCGCTCACTCCCTCTTTCTGCTTTTTTTTGTCAATTCATAAATGCATTGGAAAGAGAAACTGAGCCAGACCACAATCCTAACTCTATATTTAATTTGTGGCCGAGACAAGTCAAAAATGACACAACGGTATTGACATTGAACACAAAAGCTGTCTGGCAGCCTCGTGTCAAGGGAGCGAGCTGTCATTCAAGAGTGAAAAGTTATAGTTCTCTCCAGGTAACACTCAAAGTACCGCACGTTCTGAAAGCTCTGCAAAACGTAGTGTTGACGGCCAATAGGCTCAAAAGAAAAAACAAGAAAAAAAAAAAAAAAGACCCTGCAAACTCCACAATCGTAGCCATCAAAACATTTTTCTGAGGTACTCTCTTGTACAGAAATCTTTACAGATCTGTTTGTGAAAAATGGAGGAGGAAGAGGGAGTCTCTACGATGAGCTACATGGCCAGGTTACCTTGTACGTGGTTGACTGAATGATTGCCAAGTACACAAAATAAATAATTAAATAAACGAATAAATAAATAAACACTTGCTCCGAAACGATTTGAAGATTTTTTTGGGGTATGGTTTCAAATGGCTGAAAAGTCTCTTGATTGATCAAAATCGGAGGACTACACTGTACTTTTTCAGAGACAGCCTTTCATTCGAGTTCTCGCCTATTTTTGAGCTCTCGTTCAAAGCAATGCAGATGTATAATCGTTCTATGCATCAGATGGTCTCTTGATTCGTTGTTGGAGTGAACTAGTGACGGAGATCATGTCACTGAGCTTTCAGAGAGACCCTAATATTAGCATGGTAATAGCACATGTCAGAGTGACTTTTTTAGAGTTTTGTTCTGCTCTGGAAGGTCCTCCACCAAGGGGCGCTCTATCATATGATTTTCTTCAGTAATGGAGATTGATGTTTAGGGCATTTGGACCTGTCCCAACTACTGTCACACTAGAAATAGCCTTCATAGCTTCTCTCTTTCTCTCTCTCTTTGTCTCTCTCTCTCTGTCACACACACACAGACAGAAACACCAAGAGATACACACACACACACACACAGAGAGAGAGAGAGAGAGAGAACCCTTCCATGTCTCCGTAACCTGGTCCCCTTTTAACAAGACAGTAAACTAGCCCATTGGAAGCATACAAGTTGTGGAACCTCTATTGGAAAAGTCAATGAAGAGGCGATTAATATCGCACCTAAGTAAACACATTTCCTCATTCTTCCAACCACATAAGTCTGAGATCTGGGAGAGAGAGAGAGAGAGAGAGAGAAGGGGGAGAGGGAGGCACCTCAAGGGGGAGCTTAGTAAATCATCTAGCATGAGTTGCAGTCACCAGCCACTCCGCTTGATTTAAAGATGACAGGTTTATGGCTCAGTGCCCCCCTTTCCTGGTTCCAGCCTCACAATGTCCACCAGAGCCCCCAGTATACACATCCACATACTCATACAAGACACATTCAACACTCTCTCTGCCTCATTGATTGCTTATATGTAGCACAGCAGAGAGAGAGAGAGAGAGAGAAAAGTGTTCCCACTTAAGCATCATTCGCAACGGCTGGCTAAGAAGAACAAGGCTAAGAAAAAGACCCTTAGTGTTTGTAAAGGTATGAGAAATGACTGAACACAAGTCGAGAATAGATATCTAAATTGCCAACAACGCTCACCAACCCTAAGGGATGTTGTCTTGACCTAGCAGCATTGCCCTGAGGGAGGAGTTCCTATGCTTTTGTAGCTGTCTGAGTGAAGTGTTGAAAAAGGGATGTTGCTTAAGGTACAATAAGTCTTGTATTATTCACTGTTGTCCAATTTGAAAAGCATTATCACATGCATTCAAACAATGGTGCTGTGTAAAAACCGTCTGTCTCCCAGTACCAATTATAATCAGTCGGCTAGTGCTTTTCAAATAATCTTGCAGTATCTTGTGAAATTCCAAGTTGATTATATATTTGGAGATAAAATATATATAACTGTTTCTACAGTCCAAGAACATGTAATTATTTCCTTTTCAATTTATTTTTGCGCTGCAGCTTAAAAGTTTGACATCAGATGTTTTGATTTTGTGTAACAGAAACTGGATGTCCATTTCATCTTGTAAGTCTTGCAGGTCAATAGCATTTGAAATGTCACATTAGACCTCCTGTAGCTTTGATTTATGAGAGCTGTGAGGGAATAGAAGACCTCATCATAAAACCCAGAACTATGACCCAATATAGGGTTATGACACATCAAGAAACAATCTGGTTCTGGTCAAGCTAACTCTCTATGCAAAACTAGCAAACCCCTGCAGGTTTTCAACTATGGGCACAGGGGAAAAATAAACTTCCCTGGTCTGTGAGACAGGATGTCATTCATCAAAGGCATTTTCTTTTGCCAGCTAAACGACGAACAAAACCTGGCCCCGGGGTATCCCAAGGACACAGGGACCTATTTCCAATTCTCTGAAGATCTTTGGTGTCTTTTCCTCTTGCCCTCCATTAAAACCCATCTTAACAATGACTGGATGGAGCAGATCAAAGCACCAAGGGTTGGTGCCAGTTTTTTTTTTTTTTCTGGCACTCATCTCATTACATGTAAACTGTTCTAGGAGAAGGGGAAGACAAAAAGGTAATACAGGTTGAGAGTTTGAGAATGATGCTTGAAGGCAAGAGTTAAGAATAAGAAGGGAGCATGACTACCAACTTCTTAAACACTAGAAAGAAGAAAAACAAAGGGGGAGCAGTGACTAGTTGGTGTGATTTACCCCAGATTTGTGACACTGAATGCTTATTCCCTCTCTCTTACATAAGGGTTTTGTCAAAGTGGATCTTTGATTTGAGCGTCACTCTAATTTTTCTTCTAAATAGTCCGACAATTTTTACCTGTATCTCATCTTGAATGCCTTGCTGTTGACCTCCTTTGAGGACACTTCAGCTCACATTCCTGTCCCATTCTTGCCTGCTCTTCAGTGATTGTAATGAGACTGTATTAAGTGCCTGATCACTTGAGAAAGCGCTAGCGACGTCTTGGGCTCATTTGGTGGTCTCTGGGCTGGAAGGATCATTACATTGTGTGATTAGTAATATTATGTGTTGAAAAATGTGATGGTTTGCTGAGATTTGGGATGTGGAAACTCCAACAAGAAGACATCGTTCTTTTATTTGCAGTTCCTGGGACAGAGATCAGCTACTGTCTCATATATGTGTCATGTCCTTTCGCTCAACTGCTTGAATATGATGATAAATTGCTGGTACTAGTTTATGAATAAATGTTTGATGTTAATGGTGACAGCTGAATGTGAATTGGGAAGATGGGAGTTCTGATTAGCTAAGGTTTGTTCAAACTTGTGGGTTTTCTCTGAGGGTTTTGTTTTTTGTTTTTTCTTTCGTTTTGTTTTGTTTTGTTGTTTGTTTGTTTTGTTTTGTTTTGTTTTCAGTTGCTGTCCAAAAGGAAAAAAAAAAAAAATCAGACTGTTTTTCTCTGCTGTGTCCTGAGCCACTATGTGGCTTCACAGACAGCGGACTGTACTGAAAGCTGCAAAGACAAAAAAAAAAAAAAAATCATAATCAAAGCACATGTAGCGAGCAGCCTGTGCTTTGGTTTCCAATGTAGTCCTGTGCACTGACAGACAGCTGTGTGTGAGATACTGGGTCAGGGGAGGGTTGGAGACATGGATCTGTATTTTTCCTCATCAGTGTAGGCCCTTAATTCGACTAATTCTGTTTGTTCTCCTGTCTGTGTTGCTCGGGTTTTGGTTTGGAAGGGGGGGGGGGGTGTGGTTGTGATGTTGGGGGCAGGGGGAGAGAAGAAGGGGGTGGAGCAGAAGCAGCAGGGCATTAGACTTTGCCTCTACCATGTTTCCCTGATGCCCACATTCTTGTGCTATGTGGCAGATGTTCGCGAGAGCGAGTGGAAGAAAGAGAGAGCAAAGAAAAGTTTCACCTAAACACCCACACCAGACTGATTAGGCTACAGCCTCCATCTCCACCATCAGGGACATTTGCATTATTCATTCACCCAGCGGATGGGCTCAAGTATTTCATATCATGCCTCTTTCTCATTTGATTTTTGGAGGATTTTGTATTTACCTGTGAGCTCCGGGTTGATGCGGCAGACTTGAGGGTAAAAAAAAAAAAAAAACGCCACCCGAGACATCAGTCAGTCTGATCAGAGCAGTCTCTGCAAGTGCACTGGCCAATCAGCACCTTAGATGATTTGTCTCTGGACCTGATCGGGTTTTCCTCTGGACACGGTTTGCCCCCACAACAGGAAAAACCTAAGACGATTGCACAATTCCTGCCTGAGACCTTCAAAATTCCCATTCATATTGTATAAGGTCAGAAGGTACGAAATAATGCTTATATGAGTCACTGGTAAAAAATTCATGTTTAGCCTCAAAAATAGTGGTAACTGATCTGCAGAGACCCCTGTCATTGGTAGGAAACACTGAACAGTGCTTAAAATGGCAGCGTGCTAACTAAATTTCACAACAAAATATATGTTTCCTATAGAAGATCGATCCTTTCAAGAATGTCCAGGCACAAAAAAAGGAAAAAAAAATCTTTTCTTTCTGCAAAAATTCTTCTCTTCTCTTTCATGAAAGTTATGAAAAAAGAAGAAAAACCCTCCACAACTCTTTTTAAGGAGCTCTCAGCACTTCCAGCAGACTTCAGTGCTAGAACTGGATTTCAGTTGCGGAATCTTTGAAACAAAGGTCGCCTTGGAGACATCCAATGGGAGAGACTGCTATGAGGCTTTGCTTTGCACATGTTGCCGAGCGAGGCAGGCAGAGAGGCTGGAAAGTGTAGCATCATCAACGGGCTAATAGAAAATAATGAGGCCAGAGCTTGCGGTTAACGCGGGCACTGCATCGAGGCTGGAACTCCCAGAGAGAGTTTGTGCATTAGCGGTTTATGTCCCACCATCATTAAGGAGATTTGTAAGCTGCTGAATTACACTGAGCCTCCTACAAAAAAAAAAAAAAAAAAAAATTCCATAAGCTATATGCTAGTCAAAGACATGACTGCTCAAGGTATGCTGACGTGGTCATAAGCCTGACGGTATTTATTCATAAATTATATATAAAAAAAAAACAGCAATCAAAAGCACAATTTTGACCACTAAGCCTCCTCCACACAAACTTTCCTTTGTGAAATGAAATACATCATCGTCATAGACAGCGCAGAGAGAGAGGGGGGGGAAGAAAAAGAAAGAAAAAAAAAGGAGGAGAGAAAGACGATCAAGGCGGGAGAAGTGGGGGTAGTTACGATGAAGATTGAGGTGGCATGTTTGCTTTCATTAGCTGTGTGTTTTGAGCTCTGGCTCTTGCCAAATGAAACATTAGCCGAATGAAATGTGGAGCTGCTCCTTGCCGCAGCCGTATCGTGCAGATGGCCGAATCGAAATGCCTGCGCTTCTCTACGGTCGTGAATGTGAAGGAGAAGGGGTGTCATCTCGTTCTGCCCGGACACACACAAAAGCCATCCTGTCTGATGAAATCTTAATTAGCATTGACATCTCAATGACAATACAATAGAGGCAATTATTCTTAAACTTTGGCACACCCCAACACTACGCTGACCAAATTGATACTGACATTAAGTGGCTTCAGCCCTCGAAAAGAGAGCGCCATGTAGCTAAGATTTTTTTTTGTGTGTCCTACAGGAAAGAATATGATTGATAAAGTTAAGGTGCTTTGAGATTTTTCCTTTACTATTCTGTGAAACAACTTTAATTAATTCTGTTTTTATCAACTGTTTTAATTCTGTTTTTGGTGTGTGCATGACACTGATGAAGCCACTTAAGGAATAATCATGTAATATTTACAATGGGTTAGATTTTATTTTGCGATGCAGTTTATAATTCATTAATTGATTTGAATTATTACTGAAACATTATGTCTGGTTGAGTCATTATCTGTCAGCACGTCACATTGGCAGGGATGATTGGAAATATGTGAGTTTGAGTAAAGAGTTATGTGGTCAGAGGGAAAGAAAATACACACACACACACACACACACACACACACACACACACACATATATATATATATATATATATATATATATATATAGGCAGCAGAGGCTTTTCACTCTCAGTGAAGTACTACTTTTCACCACATCAGAATTTTTGCTTATGAAAATATATAATACATTCCTCCCTTGTCTTGGATGTCCTGCTCTCTTGTGTATTGCTTTTGGATCATATATCTAAGTGGAATATGCATAAGTGGTGGAATATGCAACAATATATAAATACACACACACACACACACACACACACACACATATATATATATATATATATATATATAATTTTCTTGTCACACCTGAGATGTGGTTTTCAGCTGCAGCCTCTGTGGGATCAAGTCACTATAGATGGGTTTTTAAAAAAGGGAAGCTCTCTCTGGAGAATAGTGCAACACCAACGACATTGTGCAAAGAGAAGTCTTATAAGGAAAAAAAAAGACCAAAAAAAAGACAGAGAGTTAAAAAAAAAAAACAGCTTTGTGTCTTTCTCATGTGCCACTGTTACCACGGAATTTGAAAATAATTAAATATTTCACCCATATTTGTCTGCTTTCCTCTGTATCGACTTACCTGTGTAAAATGTGGTGTTTAACTATTTCACACTTGTGCTAAAAGCGTTCATTTTTCCTGGCGTTCACAGCATCAATCACAGGTAATGTTACTATTCCACCACCGTGCATAAACAAGATAATTTATTGGAGTGTGTGTGTGTGTGTGTGTGTGTGTTTGTGTGTGTGTGTGTGTGTGTGTGTGTGTGCAACTACATAAAATACACAAGGATAATGAACAGCATCTACAGAGCACCTGTATAGCATTTGACTTCAAACATCTCCTCACACATGAAAACACATATAAGCTTAAAATGCCATTTCCAATCTCTGCATTTCTTCTCATGTCAGTTCTGCATATACGTGACGTTTACATGTGCATGGAATCTGAACTGAGTGAAAGGTCACATGACTAATGAGTAACCTTTCCATTTGCTCTGATGTCCAAGCTCCCATTGGGTAATGGAGATATGCAAATGATGAAATGGAGACAGCTGGTCCAATGCGAAGACACGTTTCGTCTTATACTCCTAACGTCGAGGCTGATTTCCAGAGACTGCGCTTTTCATTAAACATCTTTTATGAGTCCAAATACCAAGGGCTCCAGTTATTTCCCCCATCATTCCTTACTGACATTAACAAACTTTTCATGTTAAGTACACCCAAACATGAATAAACAACATTTATCCAATGCGGGCCCAACCCTCAACAAAATTACAAATATTTATGTGATATGGTCTCACAACTCAAAAAATGTGCGTAAACAGAAAATTTTGTTGCCAGGACTTTCTCCCGAAAACAAGTGCAAATATTAGATGTCTAATTTTTCAGGCTTGACCCTGATTAATTTGGACATTTGGACCACAAGTATTAATATGAGTTATGGTAAAACATGACCATTATTTGTGCTTTACTGCAGCAGGCAGCTGTAAAGCAGGAATCTTTTTTTCACGCTACTCCGGTAATCTGGAGAGACATCTGTGAAATGACAGTAGAAATTACAAATTGCTCATGCAAATGGAAACACATATGCAAATCGAGAAGTCGTTGATTGGAACCCCAGCAGCGAAGGGGAATCTCATACCACAAGGCTTCAAGCATCTGCAGAAACCTCCAAATGAATTGACATTTAACCATAACGTCAACATTCTCATACGTTTTTAATGCGTTTACCAGCACAGAAATCCATGAGATATTTTCTTCAACAAAAAGTGAAACAGGGAGGAAAAGTTTAAAGACAAAAAAAAAAAAGGTTATTCTTATAATAACTGCATATATTTTGGTTAATTGTGTTAACCTGCATATCTTTTTTTTTGTTAATTACTTGTTTGAGGACTTTTGAATGAACTGAGCTCTCCAGATTTTACCAAAAAATAATTTATGATGCTTTTCTCACATGGATGGGGAAACAAAGCCAACAAGTATTGTATTTTAGTTTTCATTTCCTCTCCCTTGTAAAGTTTGTTATCAGCTAAGGGGGCTCATACATTGTTCAGACTGTACTTGGCAAGCAGTGGGAAGGGTCCCTCAGGGCATCAGCCTGCTGGGTTGGCATGGTTCTGACACAGGAATGGTGGCATTTTGGACCACATATGGCTAGGCTGAGGCGACACAGCTGTCTCTAGAGAAATGGTAAGAGGTCTTGGCTATGATTAGTCAGAGTTAGCACGGTCTGAAGTACAAGTCCGGGAACGAAATCGGAGAGGTCGAGGTGGGAGGGGTTGAAGAGGCGAGAGCCAATCTTTTTATGGACAGGAGAATGATGTTCTATTGTTTGGAACAGGTCACGGTTGACAGAGTTTACTAGCAAAATTAGAGCAGACTTTAGACAGACTTCTGGGGTCAGTAGCCAAACATGCTCTTTAAGCTCTCTATGGACCTGAGAGAGTAGAATGTGTGTGTGTGTGTGTGTGTGTGTGTGTGTGTGTTTGTGTGTGTGTACTGTTCCCAGCATCAGACAGAACCTCAACATAGCAGGAAAAGAAGTCATCCTAAATGCATGTCAGTGTAAAGCCCTGGTCCAGTCTCCTCTTCAGGTCAAAGATTACATTCCATAGGGCTCCATTGGATATCAATAAATACCCTTGTCTGCTGTGTGGAAGTGAACCTGGATGTACAAGCACATACACACACGTGCACACACACAAGCACATACACACGCGCACACATATGCGCACACACACACACACACACGCACACACACACACACACGCACACACACGCACACACACAAATACATGGACATGAACGCAGTGTAAGCGGAGCATCTTAAAAATGTTTATTCAAACATTGATTGAGCACATCCCCCTGTGTACTCAATTTCTCATTTATACAGTAAATATTCAAAAGATACAGTTTCGGGCAAGTGAGTCAAAACCGCAGTGGAAATTCCAAAACAACCTCCAAAATATGAACCAAAATTAGACACTTCTGCTTGCATGCACTTCTCAATACAAGCACACAATATACTTTTCTTACTAGTGTTTTTCATCTTTAAGGAAGCTCATCCTGTTTTGCTCAGTAAGCTTATGTTGCTACCAAGGCAAATCAAGCAAAAAGAAACAAGACATAATTCCCTCGTGCTACTGTGACTTGTTTCATATGCAGCAAAAATCTCAAACCTAACAAGTCGCACAGATTTACAGCTCATGATACTGCATAATCATAAATTCTCTATGTAATCTGATTTTGGCAACATATTAAAAAGTCATAACAAATCTTTGTAATATATTGAATGCGTACATGTCACCAATGTCATGTCAAATGAATTTTCTGTTAGAGGGAGAGAGAGAGAGAGAGAGAGAGCGAGAGAGAGAGAGATTTTTGGATTTCGTCTTTTGGCGAGGATTATGACTAAGTTTAGTCCAAAGAATCATTATTATGAAGCGTAAGGATAAAAAAAACTGTTACATGGTGGAAATGAGCCTGCAGTGACAGTGTCTTTCCATCACAAAAATATACTGCTGCTCGTATCCCGTCTGTTTTTAGATTACACAAACATTCAGGGGCTATTTATTTACAATGGTATTTAAAACCCATGGCAGCTTTCTGTAATGTAAACGACCCTATGGATGTTCTCACATGCATGCCTGACTTGGCTGGTTAATATGCCTGTGGAGCTTCTTTAATCTCATCCAGCTCATCTGAGAGGTGGAAGAAAGAAGGAGAGAAAGGAATAAATTCAGCTACAGGGACAGTAAAACATCCTAATTCATCTTTACAGTATCATAACTCACACACTGGGTTCCATATGAACAGTGGTATTTTGACCTCCACATAGATAGCAGCTGTTAGGCTAACCTGGGCCAGAAGAGTGAGTGTGTGTGTGTGTGTGTGTGTGTGTGTGTGTGTGTGTGCATGTGTGGGTGTGTGCATGTGCGTGTGTGTGTGTGTGTGTGTGTGTGGGGGGGGGGGGGGGGGGGGGGGGGGGTACCTGTCTTTTAACAACGAATGTAGCCATTTTACTGTTGGTCTCTCTCTGATCTATCTGTTCCTCCTGTTCTTTCGCCAGCCGTTGCTGCTTTCATGTAGAGAAGAACAGACATTGTCCTGTCAGCAGAGGTTGTCAGGTGTTCATTCCAAGCACATCTGCAGAGAGAGAGAGAGACAGAGAGAGAGAGAGAGAGAGAGAGAGAGAGGAAGAGCTAACCAGATGTGACCTTCTACTTCTTTGCACGTATGCATGCGTGTGTGTGTGTGTGTGTGTGTGTGTGTGTGTGTGTGTGGAGAAAGTACATTACAGAGACTATAGAGAGTTTTCCACCATCTGCCATAGTGTGTGTGTGTGTGTGTGTGACATCCAAGCTCTAATCCTAAAACCGCCTGCTCACCTGGACTCTGTGGGAAAAGAAACCCAGAATCTGTATTCATTTCCCACCCTCGATCACCACTCTTCCTTACGTACCCCGGTCTGGAACAGAAGCTGCGACAGGGTCAGGTTTCCGGATAATTGGGGGTGGGGGGAAACATTGTAAGAATGAAAGTGAAAAAGAAGGTGTAGTGTTTAAAACAGAGAAGGTGTCATGTCAAAAGATGGAAAGGTGTAGTGCAGGCCACATGGGCTGCAAATTGAAACATCGACTCTGCCAGCCCCACACCCACCCACCCCGTCACTGCAGTGATGTGTCAGGGAAAAGACAGGGCAGTTGAACTGTGAAAGACTGAATGATGGAGGAAAGATGGAGTGAGTGCAGAAGCTTGAGGAGGTGGAGTAAGAAGGAGGAGGGCAAGAGGAGGAGAGATTTGATATGAATGTTGTTATTATTGCTGGACGGTGTCATGTCGACTGTGACTGTGACCGTGACTTTGTGTGTGTGTGTGTGTGAGAGAGGGAGAGAGAGAGGGAGAGAGTTTCACATTTTTTTGACAGATACACAGACACACACACACACACACACACACTGCAGACCTGGGATGTTTGTGTGGATTATACCAACTGCACACTGGATCACTGTGTCCATTTTCTGGGAAACCGCAAGAGAGTGCCTGTTTTCCTGTTCCCCAGAGGGGTGTGTGTGTGTGTGTGTGTATGTGTGGGTTAGTCTGTAACTACACCGACACTGAAAACAAAACAACCATTACAATTAACATTCGACCAAGACGTCCTGTCCGTGATGTATCTAAAAATCTGTCTAAAATTTCCTTTGAAAAACATTGTTCAGCTAAAAACCAGAATTAAAATGTATGTCTCCATAAGAATATTCCCATAAGACTAATGGAATGGGGTTTGAAGCATACAGCATTGATTTTCAGATCTCTCTTGTGGGGGTTTCTTGCGTGTTTTCATTTAGCTTCAAGAGTGCAGCAGGCCATCAGGACACAGAATGGTATTTATGTGTGTATGCGTACGTGTGTGTGTGCGTGTGTGTTGACAGGTATGATGATGTGTGCAGTGAATGGTGTTCTCACAGCAGTTGGATTAGTGTAGCAGCCCGCAGACAGGTTGGGGGTTAGGCAGAGTGGGCAGAGAGGGGAGGGGCAAAAGAGCCGTGATAGAGGCGTCAGGATCCGACTGGTACTGAGACGGGAGCCTAAACACAACTTTTCAAACACAACCTACAGAAGCAATCCCCGCCCACCTCCGTCAATCACCGTCCAATCAGCTGTGCCCACCTCAATGGGTATGGTATGTGAGCTAAACCATTATGAAATGAGAAGAGCTGAAGGACTATACAAAAGACATTTATGTCAGTGATTTTGGATTTTGGAAAAAAAAAAAAAAAGTCTGTGCAAATGATATTCTGATAAACTGATATTTTTTTCCTCTAATTATTCTGAGCAGAAATCTTTTCATGTGTTACACTCACAACATAATATTCCTATATCAGTTAAAGCGAAATGCGAAATAAAATTTCTTTCAGAATGATTTTGTTCTTGTATTTTTTTCTTCTCAAAAACCACAGTCAGCCTACAGCCTTTCTCAAAAACAGACCATTAAGTGTTCTCCAAGTATCACAAATACATAGCCCTGATAAGCTAAACACACGACACCTACTATGTTTCAGTTGTTGCTGTTTTAAAGCCCAGACTGTTTATTCAACTACAGCAAATAAAGTCTGAGCTGACGCCTGCATCATACTCAACAGTTACCGCTCCTTGGTTTCCTTCGTTTAACCCGACATTTTTTAAATTCTGCTATTACGACTAGACTTCTCATTCTGACAGTGAAGAAGGTGGAGGACATGGGGCATTGGCAGCGGTGTGGCTACTGAACTTTTACAAACAATATTTCAAAACTCGAGTCGTTTTGTGATGTGACACAGAACAGAATTAACACACACACACACATATACACACACACACACACACACACACACACACACACAAACGTTATCCAAATTTTAATGACTTTTTTTTTAAGAGTAATGTTTTTTTTTTTTTTTAAATTTCATATGTATGTATATTTGAAGGTGCAAACATGAGCAAGTACTCATGCTGTTATAACTTTGAGATTATTAATCATATCACACTCTACGTCTTTCATCACCATATTAAATTTGCAAGTCACTGAGGTTGAACTTCACCGAAGTGTAGGCGTACATTCAAGAATTACATTAGATAAAGGATGTGTGTTCTGCCGAACGTGTATATACCGATGGTCTGTTTGAACGGACTGGGGCGATATTGACTCAAAGGTAAACATGACGCAGATCACCTCTCTATTGGATAAAGCTTAGAGAAAGCTCATTAAAACAGAGGCTTATATTTGGCAGGCATTTGGATTGCCAAGCAGGGCAGAGTCAAGACGTGTTGACTTAAGGAAGAGGTCTTCTGTTAATTAGCAAGACGCACTCCAGCTGAACTTATGTTTCACTGCCAGTGGATCTCTGCACTCGGAAAATCCTCAAAGCGCAGAGTGTGAATAGAGAACACATCAAAATGCAAAACTTCTACTCTCTTCATCTTCCACAAACGTCCTCTGCTGTTTAGCTTTTTCTTTTTTTTTTTTTTTTTTGGTGGTAAGAACAAAGCTTTGCCTTAGGAAACAATATTCATCAAAATAGAAAAGCAAGCTACTAATCTTTAGTGTATAATGTTTTCTGAAATGTGATCCGACTTGGCTGTGTCTTTTTTGCAGGTATAACTTTGGGGGGGGGGGGGGGGGGGGGGCTGCTCTGTATGTTCAAGATAGTGATTTGCCTGGTTTATGCTTTCAACTCCATTGACCAGTCTGGAGACACAGTTGTTTGAATCAACAAGACTTTAGCCTTTTTTGGCTAAAGCACCATCCAAAGAATGTGTGCGCTGCTTATTTTGAAATGACCTCCGTCAGCAGCTCATGAAATCTATTCCCTCGTCCTACATGTTGACAGCCATTTTCTTGTCTGTTTCCCCGGGTTCCGTACCGTAGACACAGCAGAGTGGGGATTGGTGGCACATTTGCGTTGGAGCCTTGGTCCCCTTGACAACCGCTGCCTCTCTGTGTTTTCTGACAGCGCTCGTTCACAGGCGGAGGAGGACACTGTGGATTCTCATTGCATTTAGCGAGTGCCTGATATCACAGCTCCACTCGCAGCTCAGATTAGGCTGAGAAAGAAAAGAGGGGAGGGGTTTTGGAGAGACTTATCTGCATTAGTTTTCAAACTCTCTCCCCCTCTCACTCTTATTTCAGAGTACTAAAGTGTTCCTTATCATTCTTTAAGTCTTTCCAACATGTTGCTACTAATTGTTCACATATCTGAATAATGAGGTTACGACTCAGTGGTTTGTGGGTGGGTTTTTGGGGTTTTTTTTGCATTTAGACAGGCTTTGTGTGTAACTGTGAGTCATTTTTTAAAAACATTTTTTCCCCTTTTACTTGTGTTATCAATTCAGGCTAGTACTGACTAGCAAGTTAGTACTCCAAGCCCTGTACAAATCTCCTTGAGAGGAGCTAGATCCTTCTGGTGTAATTTGTAGCTGAAGAACAACCAACATAATTCGCACCCATTATCACTAACTCTAAATACACTTTTATTCTCTGTAGATCCTACTGAAGAGAAAATGACAAGTCGACAAGGGATCTGGAGTGTCTTAATCTAATGCTCCAGCTCGGAACTAATATTTTCAAATCCTATTCTTAGCCACAGCAATAGCAAGGCAATTTCATACCCCATCTTTCATTTGTTTGTGTAAAGATGGGACAATAAAGGCAAAGTAAATGTAAGCTGGCATGAATCCACTTTCATATAATAACTTGATACTTTGCTTTCCTAGCAATGTGGATGTGTCAGATTCATCAGACATTGTGTAATTGTGCTAGAAGTTTTGAGCTTAGAGTTTTTTTCTTTTCTATTCTGAAATAAAATGTTTAAAGACATCATGACTAGTGTCAAATGACTGGTGAAAACATCCACTTACTGTTACATATTAAAAAGTGGTCTAACAAACTTCTTTAATAGCCTAATCATCTTATTCACTTATACACACACACACACACACACATATACTTACAACATATGTTATACAACACTGAAAGTGTTTCACAGCATCATGTATCTCTGTTGGGCTGCCATCATCAGTGTGTCAAACCACAAATTATTGGGTTCTACTTTCACTATACAAACAGTTCAGCACTGAATGGCTTTGCTTAGCTCTGCAGAATTGATATTAAACACAAGGACACTCCATTAGATCCATTTCGGCATCCACATAGACAAGCACAGAAAAGAAAGTATGTCTTCTCTTATTGGCTAACATCAATACAGTAGCCCTCTGTTGTTTGAGCTGAGGACTATTTGTGGGGATATAAAAAATTCACATCTATTTGTCTGTGCATTCACTCAAAAGATCTTATTCTTTGTTCAAGGTAAGGCAAAAAAAAAAAAAAAAAAGAAAAGAAAAAAAAGGACGAAAGAAAGAAATCAAATTACAACGGCTTTATTGAGCTACACTAATGCAGTTTTATATTTAATGGCAAGAGAAAACCCTGACAAAACCATACGCTGTATAAACTTATTGCTTTCAATGTTTGTATTGATCTCTGCTTTTCTTTTCAGACAGCAGGTTGGAGAGGTCTGCTGTAAACAAAATTATGCCATTATAACTCTATTTTATGACTCAGAGAAACGTAGAAGGCGGCCTTATTCTCCGGT